>NC_006683.1:578160-662440 GCF_000091045.1 Cryptococcus deneoformans JEC21
TTTTTTATTATTGCAAGCCTTGTCTTATTAGGCATGAGGTTCCTTATTGTCTCTGGGGCACCAGGGTTTATTTGGTTCAAATTCAGTTCAAGAATGCATTTATTTTTTGTTCCAGTTCATCATTACGAGTATGCTCACATTGGTACAACACCAATCAATGCCTGCGAAGTACCAAATAGGGAGGGAGGAGCTGGTCAGGATGAAGGTGATGACCAAGGGGAAGAAAGCGTGGCCCCTGTCCTTTCTGGGTCTAGTGATGATGGGGAGAGTAGAACAGTGGAGACTGAGGAAGGGAAACGGATTGCAGAGGAGGAAGTATACCAAGAAGGGGGCAGCAATGATGAAGGAGTGAGCATAGTGCTGGTATTGTGGGTATTGTGGTCATTTCCTCTCATTTATGTCCCATATGGCCATGCATAATGTACTGCTCATGACCCCAAACTACATTGTCAAAGGGAAAGGTGCATGCAGTAGGTACAAGAGGGGTACAACTAACAGTTGAGCAATCTCTGATTGCTACCTATCTCCTGATCCCTTTGGTTCTTGCTGGGAGCCATGTGGAATGATACCATTACCACATGGTAAACCCCCTTTGCCATGTGGAAGCCATGTGTATCAGGTGACCAGACCACCAGACCCCCTCACCCTTCCCTGGTGGCAGCCCAATCTGGGGGGTTGATGTAAAAAATCTGGGTCTTGCCTGCCCCTTGCCCTGCCCAGGTAAGTGATCCATCTGAAGAGAGCCTTATTTTATTGCTGCAGTCTCCTGGAGTGTTAAGTATTTCAAATGTAACATTGTACACATGGAATGCCACATCATCTGGATGAATACACAACACACTGTGGGAAAGGGTCGCCTGGCTCTTCCATGGCAGACGGCGTGGAAGGCCTGCCACCTGGCATGACGAAAATTTCAGAGCATGCCTATGATTCTGCCATGGCAGGGTGCAGCATGCCGCCTGCCGACGGGCTGCAACTGGGGCGGCGCAGGCCATCTGATTTTTGTTTGGTTCATGTGGGTGACATACTGGACCACGTCTGATTCCTCGTCTGAAACCCACATTTCATACCTCAGTACGAACTCCGAGCACCAAACGATTCTCCTCAAATTCTTTTAAGTTCCACATACTTCTATCTCTGTTTTACCCCTCAAGTCACATCACAATCCTCATAAAATATCTGACCAACAAGCTTGGCTCTCAGCATCTCTCCAGAAGACTGATATCCATGTATGTCGACAAGAGGAAATCTCATATTGTACATGACTTTGCTGACTTGGCTGGGTGGCGATAGGCTAGTGTATCTACTCATATTCACTGTTTCGCCCTTTCTCTGAAGCTAAAACCATGGTTCCTTCAGGCTTCTTGAGCTCCTTCTGGTGAGTAGAGGTCCCAATTACCATCACCTTGCGAAGCTACATGCAGCATGAAGAACTGCTCACATCTTTCACATAGTCGGTCTTATAAGCCTTACTCAAGAGATGCGCCCATTGAGGCTCAGTCTATAAGTGAAGGGATAAGCATTGTGAGTACATTAGATGAGAGGTTAAGTCAGGATATCTGTCTGACATCGCATCGGTGTAGCCTTTCAAAACTCTAGTCCACTGCTGATGTCCTCTCTGTCCTGTCGCTGGCAAAGTTATGTGGTACCAGACATGACTTGACCACCGCAACCTCCTTCCCCTCCAGGGACCCTTGGATCATTTGTTACCCCAGTCCCCTCAATCACCTCGCTGATTCACAACAACTCCTCTAGCTACCAACAACGAGCCCTTTGGTTCTCATCGTCTCCCAGCCCCTACCATTTCTTCTACACATGCCTCACCTTCTATCCATAATCAGTCACTAACATCAGCAGAGGGTCATCAGATGCCTCGTGACATTTGCTGAGGGAGAGTGACTCCCAGTTTTTCTTGATCCACTGACAGAACTGCAAAGTGGCATTAGTGACTGACTGTTACGACTCGTCCCCAACAAGGGTCCGGCCTTGGAGACGAGATAGAAAGCCGTAGTTTAACTAAGCAATGAGATATATGTATGATATACCTCTTGACACTTGTCTGTTGGCGTATGGTATAGGGCAGAGGTATATTCGCTTGGGAAGATCAGGCAAGCTTATATACTAGTGGAGTAAGTTTATGTCGAAGGTGGTGCAAGGTAAGACGAGAGTGAGCACTGGGAGCTCGAGGACCTTTCGCAAAGTAACTTATGAAATATTGATTTTCGAGGGGAAGAAGATCAAGATCGAGGACAGAGCTCCCCTTTATATACTTCTACAGAAATCTATTTATATCCTTTGAGGTCCAGCTGGAGGTCCAGTTCTTTTCTTGGAGGTCCAACTGGAGGTCCAGCTGGACCTTCTTATCTGAATCGGATCTTGCCTTCCTATTATGTAACTCCCCCTATGATATCCGTCTTATCTCTTCTTCTTTGTGCAGGCTCGTGACACTGACCTGCGCCTGAGAAACTGACCAAATACTCACACAGTACGCGTCCTTCCCAGGATCCTCTTCTCATCCACCTCCTTCTTGGATTGCCTGCCGCACTTGCATTTGGCGATGTTCTTCAAGTAGGCCACCATTCGATCCCTGGTTTCCTCCGTCAAAGGACACTCGAGTTTAAGGCTCTTCCTATCGTCTTCACAGGCCTTGACAGCTACATCAACGAGGTTACCGAAGCTAATTCCGAGAAATCAGTAGCTGCTATGGGAAAGGCCCTAAAGATGCTACTCACAAGGCGTTCCTCAAGTTCTCCCAGTTTGGCCTCCACAAGACCTTCCTGCTTTTGGGATCTTCTACATAACCGTTAGGAGCTTCCTTGGGATCATAGTTGGGCCATTTGTCTTATACAGGCTTTTGTCACCAGAAGGAGGCATATCGATAATCCTGTGCATGTTTGCATGGACCCAGTGGTACATTCAAGGCAAGCAATGAGCTCAATTCATCATAACCAACAGTCAGGACTCACCTCAAGCTCTCTGTTCTTTGGCCAGGCACTGGTCTTCCTTCGCTTCCTCATTCTATCCTCCTCTATCCCTTGGATATTGTTAGCTCGTTCCAGCACTGACATCTGCACCTTTAGCTCTTCCATATCCTCCATCACACTGACGAAAGCTTTTTGATAGCAATGAGCAACAGCAAGGGAGGACCTCAGGCAGGAATTTAACCAGTCGATCTTGTTCATGATTTCTATAAGGTCGGTCATGGCTTGAGGCAAGTGATGACCAAGAGCTTGAGCCATGGCGGGGCCATTGCTGAAGTCCTGCTCTCGGAATGTTGTCATAGGTCGCTGCTGGAAAGAAGAGCGAGCATCCAAGTTCTTCTCGAGCATATCGAGACAAGCAGCTGCATTGGCCGGGCTATCGATGGAGAGAATGGGATCATCGATGGGCTGGATCACATTGGGCGGTTTAGGGTGGGCGAAGAAGGACCTAGCTGGGGTAACGGGGGAAAGGGAGGGGAACGCAGTAGGTGATTTGTCGAACGCAAGTGATGACACTGATGAGCGGTAACAGTTGGTATCCTGGGTCCCAAGCAGAGTACGAAGATCCTGAGTGGAAGAAAGGGCCAGGCTGAAGGATGTGTGTCAGTAGAAGGGGGTGGTAGAATGTAGGTAACTGCAAATACCCAGAAAATTGCAAAGAATCCTACTGGTAGGAACATATCACCTTTATGATTATAAATATTAGTATTTATTTGGAGAGGTGGGGAATCGAACCCCAGTTTGAAGATCAGCTGTTGAGAAGGGTAGAGATGGTAGGAATAGCAAGGAAAGGAGCAACAAATTACGATCTTTAGAAGTCACTTATATAGCATTGCATGGGTGAAGGGGGCAGGGATTGTGTAACCTTCTAGAAATGTCTATGCATTACAGATAGAAAGTGGAAGGACAATCATCGAGAAAGCATTGGATGCCGGCATACATAGGATACCAATTGATCACGTGACGAATGCATGTATCCATAATTCTGTACCTGCTCTGAACCCAGCCTGGAATGTTCCCTGACACCTGCCTGAAACTGGATTTCATGCGGTCTGAATCTGCCACAGACACATGCGGGTGCCATGTGGCCTATCCCCTGTCTGAACCCCCAAAATGACCATCTGATTCTGTCATGTCAAGGCAGTCGCAGAGCAGCTCCTTCTGCATTGCGACCTCAAAAATCAGGCAAGAAATTCCCACAGTGACAAATATAGCTGAATACTCATACAGCTTATACATGGGAATGCATGCATGTAAATGCACTGCATAAATTCCTGCATGTAAATGCAATGCATAAATTCCTGCATGTAAATGCAATGCATAAATTCCTGCATGTAAATGCAATGCATAAATTCCTGCATATGCAATATGCATAGGAAGATGCATGCACAAAGACTGCATGCATAGGGGATAAATGAGTATAGTGCTCTGCATTGATCATAATGGCTGTGTTTGACTGTAATAGGCTAGCCTCCGACCCAGTTGACCCACATCTCATGAGGTCACCACTTTCCCCAGCTTCTATTTTTCGAGCCACATTTCAATTTACTTCTGCTCCTTTCCTCCAAGTTGCATGCATCAAATTGCATCTGCACTGTGGGAATGCGATGCCTGCACCTTTTTGGACCAGGCTATGCCAGCGCACCTGGCCCAGTCTATACCGATTTTTCAGGGTCTTTTGATTGCTCCTGTCCTAACCAGGGGGTAGGCACGCGGCTTGTCCTCCCCTGCTCCTGCGAGGTTTCCATGCGGACTGATCCTGCTTGGTTCATGCATCAGACCAGGGAAGGTTCACTGCTCCTTTTGGACCATGAATAAATATCTCATCTGCTCCACCTCATTCCATGCCACCTGTTACTGCTGAGACTCCAGATCAGATAACTAACAGATATGCATGTAAAAAAATGCTTATTAAGTTATTTCTTCTCTTGTTGTTGTCATGTTGTTCATTTGTTGTTTGTTGCTTTCTTCTCTTCTTCCCAAGTCCTCCACCATTCCACCACTCTCGTCATACTCTGACATTCTTCACCACCATTGACCCAAATCATATACTACTGTCACCCTGCCAAGATCTGTAACACCACTCTCAACCATCATCTCAAACAATAGAACTATTTCAAAACAAGTATCTTGTCTGCATTATGGCTGACTGTTCTCATTATAGTAGCAGGCCCCGTGTACATCCATATCATGACGGCAAAGGCAGTATCGAGGCTCGAACTATCCAGCCCAGTATGAAAATTGTAAGTAATGCCAGTGATGGATCATTATATGGCGATCCTGATAACTGAGCTATTATGATTTTCTAGGGTTCGAGGTCTCAAGTTTGCTGCTGCTGTCCTGAGTGTCCCCTTGATGGAAGAATCATGCAATATAGAACTTGGCTAACACATTCTGGTAGCTTGATGTCAAGTAGGGAGCCATCCGGGGTGACCTCTTCCAACTCCATTGTTTTTTTCTGATGAGCTAGCAGCAACTACTGCGCCGGTCATTGCTACATCCTCTGTTCTCATGGATGATGCCAAACCATCCTTCACATCTTTCAACTCTATTCAATCACTTGGTGATGGACAGGGCCTAGGCTCAGATCGTTCCCCGGGCCCTTTGGGGGAAATGACAGACAACGGGAACGGTATAAACAATGACAACTTTCCGTATGTGGGAAAACCTTTCCTCAACTGTGACCTGGACAGTGCCCTGCCTTTGACAGAGAGTCACACAATCTGGACAGCATCCTCGCCAAATGGCCAACCAAGGTCGCCGATTGTCTCATTCCTTCTTGCAACTCTGATAATGATTGCTCAGCGTTTTATCCCCCACAAACAAAAGGGCCACTACTCGCAAGTCTAATGGCTATTTTCACTGTACTACTTACAACTTTTGTGGGATTGCCGCAGCGTTTTGGAGATATGGTCAGAGCCATCATACAAGTCCTCGTCAAAGTGGCTGTTTCAGAGGATCGGGAATCACTGCGCTTGAGGGTACAAGAAAATAAAGATCTCATGGATTCCACTCATGAAGAAATGCTTCGCATTCTCAATGCCCCAATCAACACCTCATCTTCCAGCATTCTCAAAAATGTCAAGTCCTTGTATCGCCAGCTTGATATCGATCCAGCCCTGATAATCCATCTGAAATGTCCGATGAAAGACTGTCAAAATGTCCTGTACGACATCATATCGCGAGATGGTTGGGAAAGAATCCCGGACAAGTGTCCGGAATGTGCTTCACTGCTGAAGGAAAATGGCAAGCTGACAACAGAATTCTTCGGGCAGCGAACTTTGCAGGATGAATTGGAGTATCTTTTCTCTATTGATGGGGTAGAGCGACTCATGGAGCAGCAAGAAATAATTCGTGCTCACCAAAGGGAGCGTGATAACTCAATGGACCAGCCACGATACCTTCAGAACGCCAAAACTGGTAAGATCCTTCATCACCAACTTGATGTCTTGTTATGTCAACTGTGGAGGCGAGCGTGAGAAGGGGGCTCTTCTTTTGACTATTAATATATCCATCGATTGGGCGGACCCATCCAAATCTTGCAATCGGTCGCCTCGCTCCATGGGCCCCATTTTCTGCCAGTTGGCTGATCTTCCCAACCAGTATCAATCGCAGTTTGGGTTCATGATGCTCATGGGCATAACGCCAGGACCACATGAGCCTCCTGGCGTTCTTCTACATCGACTGTTGCTTCCTTTGGCCATAGAGCTTCTCACCGCAGGTGCGGATGGGCTCTGGATCAAAACACCAAACTATAGACAGGGTAAGTAAGCCATACTGCTGATGAATTATATTAGCTCACTAGTTCATAGGATGAAAGGTCTTTGTCAGAGTTGGTACTATTTGCTGTGATCGTCCTGCTGCCGTTGCTGTTACTGGCAGCCCACACTTCACAAAGAAGGATTCTCCCTGCATGAAATGCACTGTACCACGCAACCGCTTATATAGCTCGGCATTGCATTCCCCTTGAAATGGTGCTGAACATTCTCAAGCGATGCTAGCACAGCAGCGCGAATTCCTGAAACAGTTTGAGCAAGCCCCCCAAACTGCACAGCAACCTCATGTTGCTCGCTGTGCAGGCTGCCAAACTCAAGCGACTTGGGCGGCAGTGGATACCATGGAGCAATCTATCTTCAAGGTACCCAGTCATCTGTCAGTGTTTGACCTTTTCCCAGATTTCGATAAAGTTCAACTTGCTGTTGTTGACCTGATGCATGCCCTACTCAAAGGAGTTCTTCCCTTCTATATTCGACAGGTCTGTATTTTGGGGCGGTACTGCGCTTTACCTCCAGCAGGTTGGGAGATGGACAATGACAGAGGCAGTGTCGCCTCATTAAATCTGGAGGATGAAGGGTTCGAGGATGTGATAGACCGAATGGTGGAAAGAGGGAGGGAATCGGAGGATCCCAATATGATCGCAAGATTGCATCAATATGCCGTGAGTGTTCTGCCACCTGGGAAAGCAGATGGGAAACCCGTTCTCACCAAGAAACTCCTGCCTAGCCTAGAGGAAATGATGGAAAACGTCATATTCCCTCCCTACATCGACAGAATAGGTAAAGGGTTCTTTACTAAACAAGCCAAACCCACCGCTGCACAGTGGAGAACATTTGGTGAACTTCTCGGCCCTCTTATTTTCCCGTGGTTATGGGCAGAAGCTGCTGCTGCGGGGAGGCCTCTGCCCCAAGAAGAATTAATGGCCTGCTTGAAGCTTTTTGCGGTTGTGCAGGGCACTTTGCAATCCGCCATCTCAGAGACCCAAGTCGATCGCCTCTGACTTCTCATCAACAAATTCCGTGACCTTGTCGCCAGGCTCCATCCTTTCCTGCCCTCCCATGTGACAAATTTCCATGTCATACAACACATCCCAGATGACATACTGTCTCACGGACCAGTGTACGGATGGTGGCTATTTGCCCTGGAACGACTGAATGGTCATATAAAGCATATCAATATGAGTGGCAGGAACATCTTTCAAGAGCAAGTCGTCAAGCTCTGGGCCTTACTACGCCAACGTATGGCTCTTCTTCGTCTCAAAAATGCGGTCAGCTCTGAAATAGATCCCACCCATGAGAAGGAGTTGCACAAAGAGCTTGTCGAGGGCTTCAAGCTTGGCGGGATAGATCTGGCCAACGATAATACTGCTGATAACCTTCATCTTTATGATAGCAGCAGTCTTGATCAGGAATTTTCAATTGATCTTTTGATCAAAGGCTCAAGAAGCATCGAAGCTCATCCAGACAAGGCGGTCTTTGAAAACTTCATGATTTATCTTCAGCAACATAATGCCTCCGTGTCACACCATAACTCCCCCACACATAATACATGGTCTGCCTTGGACTCTTTCTATTTTCATAGTGAACTCGCTGTTCGATGTTACTGTTTCCGACCTTTGGATCCTACATTCACAGAGAATTGGTCGCTGGATGCTGCTCGCGAAATCCCCTGCCTACTCCAAGAAAACATGCCTGTTTGTTTGTTGAGTGCCACCCATCCCTTCGCAGGTTTGTCGACTTCCATGAGGCAACCATGACAGGAATTTTATGGACCGTCTTCACCCACATTCAATGGAACACGGATGGACATATATTATCTAGGGAGATGTGGGGTGTTTTGAGGTGGTTTAAATGGAGCACAGCTCGAAATTTCGGGTTCAATCAGGAGTAAGTTTTGATGTGATAGTGACAATGGCTGTGACAATGGCTGACTTGAGCATAGGAAAACTTTAGATATACAGATTTTCCGAGACAACGAGCTTTTTGAGCCCTTTTTTTATCCCATCAATGATCGAACTATCCAATCAATACACCCTGTAGCCTTAGTCAGGGTTCCTCAAATGCCCGTTGATCCAAATGGTCCTTGGGTCATTGCAACGATACCGATTGCAAGAGTGAGTAGCGTCTCATCATTCCGATAGACAAGGTGCTCATCCTTTCCATTTGCTAGCATACATTAGTAATGGCATTGTTTCTTTACTGATAAATCTGATTTCAAGACATCCCCATAGTGGTGAAGATGTGTACTTCAATCACAGTATGTAAGTTATCTCATCCTCATTCAACCAAGCAATACACTTTCCTAACCATATTTAACTTCATTCCCTTCTTATTTAACTTCAATTGTACCAACTTATTTACTACCAATTCACCATCTGCAAACGAGTACCCCTCCTTCCCATTGCTTCAACCTGACTGAGACTCAGCTGGATCAGATGTATGGGTAGGCTCTAGATCCTGAGAATGCGCGAAGGTCTGCAGCAATGTCTCAGGGTCATAAAATCCATCTATGAGGCTCAATCCGTCCTCCGCGTTTTCATACTCAGCCCCGCCAGCAAAGCTCGTTCCTTCTGCCCCAAAGGACACTCCATTGCCATGGTTGTTGGCCTCAACTCTCTGTGCAGACAACCAATTGTGCAAGTTTTCAAAAAATGGCTGCTTGCATGTGATTCGGAGCCTCCGGCGTGTAAGAGGCTAGCCTCTGACCCAGTTGACCCACATCTCATGAGGTCACCACTTTCCCCAGCTTCAAATTTTCGAGCCACGTTTCAATTTACTTCCGCTTCTTCCTCCAAGTTGCGCGCGTCAAATTGCATCCGCTCTCCCTTCTCCCAGGTCACGTGCTTTATTTTTCCCCTATTTCTCCGAGCCGCATCTCAATTTACTTCTGCTCCTTTCCTCCAAGTCACGCGCATCAAATTGCATCTGCACTCTTCCTCCCAGGTCACGTGCATTATTTTATTTCCGCTTTTTCTCTTCTTATTTTCTCTTCCATTTCTCGTCCTAAGTCCGAGTTTCTTGTCCGATTTTTCATGCCACAAGCCCCGGTGTTTACCGGAGCTTTGGTCGCGACTGGTTTCGAGAGCGAAGGCAAAGTGCATGGAAAGGTTGACACACGAATTCCTTTATTCTTTTATCCTTGCTGTGTTCAACCTTTCCTTCTTCCGACTTTACAGTCACAAGTACCTTGCCTTCTCCTCTGTAAGCAGAGCTCTCTACTAATTACTTTCTCCCCTCAGACCCCCTGGCTAATCCTGATCAGTGTTCCTATCAATTCTTCATCTTGTCTCCTTTACTAGTCGCTGATAGGACATAATCAGGTAAGCTTTGGGCTCTTTGGGTTTCACACGAATTCCTTTATTCTTTTATCCTTGCTGTGTTCAACCTTTCCTTCTTCCGACTTTACAGTCACAAGTACCTTGCCTTCTCCTCTTGTTCCTATCAATTCTTCATCTTGTCTCCTTTACTAGTCGCTGATAGGACATAATCAGCATATGCATTTGGGATCTTGTTTGCTTCTCTCCAGTCCGAAGTTAAGCCTCGAGCCCTGCCAGCCCTAAGAACCCACCAGTTCTCTCCAAGCCTTGTCCCTCCGAGCTAGCCCCACCAGTTCAGTGAAGGTCTATTGTCCGGACCTTACACTTTTTTTTCAAACTCATTACCCAAATCAATTCATACCACACCCCACCACACCAACATACATCATGGCGTTCGACTCTCAGGGCCAACCCATCATTGCATACGACGAGGTGACTTCCCGTCCCATCATCGGGCATCACCCCACTGGCGTTCCCATCTTCGGCACTTTCACGGAAGACCACCTATCGTCCGCGGGCTCCGGAGACAATTTGGCTTCGCCCACAACTTCTAACGCGGTGCCTTCGGTGCCTGACACAACCGACGAAAAGCTGGTAACCTACACCACCCCTGTACACGACACCACGGGTGCAACCTACCGAAAGACCCCGGGCCCCACCACTACCCTTTCCGGCACGACCGTTCCTGAGATCGACGAACTTAAGTCTATTGTTGCCGGACTCCTCCGCTCCACCCAAGCGCTCGCCGATCAAGCCACCACCGGCCACGACCGTCACGTCCCCCCCTCTACACGTGGGTCCCGCCCGGATAAGATCTCTCCGCCGCGACTTGGGACTCACTCCCCTGCCGACCCGTTCGCACTCCAGCGACACCTCCTCGCTTTGGAGACCTATTTCCGTGACGCCCTCCTACACTGGAGCCCCGGCCCGGCTGAGCACGCGTGGAAGATTTCTGTGGCAAACACCTCGATCTCCCAATCGGGCGGCCGTTTTACCACGTGGCTCGAGCTCCATGGCAAACACGCCGAGACTTGGGATGCATGGCAAGTCTCCCTTAAGTCTCACATTCTCGCCCGCGGCTGGGAGTCCAAACTCCGCCACCGATTCATGCAGCTCCGCTGCTTGGACACCACACCCGCCGCGTTCGATGCATTCTTTCACCTCGTTATCAGTTACCAAGGCATTCTTCATGACTTCGAGGACCCCCTCAGCGACGTGGACGTCAACCGCCGGCTATTGGACGGTGTCGATGCCTTGGTTACTCACCACACCAAAGCTGCTCTCCGCGCACGTGGCAAAACAGTGCTCTCCGCAATGTCGGCCGACCTGTATGAGATCATGATGGACGTCATCGATGACGCCATGCTTGAGGCGCGTTTCCTTCAGGTGCCGACACGCCCCCGCCACCCACCAACCGTCGCCAACGTCATCGCTCCCGTCCCCGCGCCTCCACTCATTGCCAAACTCGCCCCCGCCCCCTCCACCACCACGAAGGGCCACACTGCGCAACAGCTTGACTGGCTCGACCCTGCCAAACGGCTCCCCCTCGGTGACGCCGGCCGATCTGCCCGCGCCTATCTTCAAAGCATCAATGCGTGTTTCTCATGCCGCGTTGTCGGCCATCACCGCCTTATCTGCCCAACCCGCCCCCCCTCCACCCCGCCCAACGCCTCCGCGTCCGTGCCGGTCGCTAACCTCATCTCCCTTGCCGACGACGACGAGTCCGACCACCACGGCGTTTTCGCTGTCGACCCTGTCACAGACACTCTAGTACAGGATGCCTCGTCTGCGCTCGCTGGGTCAGTACCTCTCATCATGGTCAATTGCCGTTTCAAGGCTGACGGAGACACTGTCCCAGCACTCGTTGATTGCGGCGCTGGCATCAACGTCGTCGACCGGGCGTACGCAGAGCAACAGGGATGGCAAGGACGGCCGATTATACCGGTGGGGACCAAAATGGCAGACAATCGGGCGGGTCCAGTCGTAGACCAGGAGTATGTAGTGGATGTAATCATTGGTGACACTACCTACAACGCTACCCCATTCTACGCCATGGCCCTTGGTCCACGATACCGCCTTATCCTCGGATTACAGTTCTGTCGTCAACACCGCCTATTTGATGGGGCGGAGCGTTTAAATCACCTCCTCAATGCAGGGGGGTCATCCTATACATCGCTTGTGCAACTACAACTCAACTCCATCACACCAGTCGAATCCCCGACCGTAAGCACTGAACGCCACTCCCACTCCGACGCCATCCTCCGTGAATTTGCCGACATCCTTCCAGCCAATATCTCTGACGTCTCCCACTACCCGCCCATTTGTTCGTCCACCTCCCAAGTCCGCCACCGAATAAACATTCTTCCTGATGCGATGCCTGTCGCTCGAGCTGGATTTCGAGTACCGTTAGCGTGGCGCGACACCCTTCGACAAGAAATCGAGAAACACCGTACCGCAGGCCGCCTCCATCCATCCAGTTCCCCTTGGGCCGCCCCTGCTTTCCTCATTAAGAAAGAAAATGGCAAATTCCGGTTCCTCTGCGATTTTCGCGGCCTCAACAGTGTCACGGTTAAAGATCGTACCCCGGTTCCCAACATTGACGACATTCTCCAACGCGCCGCCCGTGGCAAGGTTTTCGCCAAACTTGACCTTACCGATGCATTTTTTCAGACGCTCATGCACGAGCCCGATATCGAGAAAACGGCAATTAGCACTCCCTGGGGTTTATACGAATGGGTTGTAATGCCGCAAGGCGCGTGCAACTCGCCGGCAACACAACAACGCCGCCTCAACGAGGCTTTACGTAACCTCATCAGCGTTTGTTGTGAAGCTTATGTCGATGATATCATCATTTGGGGCGCGACCGACTCTGACTTAGCGAAAAATATCCGCGCGGTTCTCACGGCTTTACGTAACAGCGGGTTTGTTTGCTCGCCTAGCAAGTCGAAATTTTTCGTCGACTCAGTATCCTTCTTGGGCCACGTAATCTCCCCAAATCACATTGGGCCAGATCCGAAGAAAGTCGAAGCACTACGCGCATGGCCATCTCCTGGTTGTGTGAAAGACCTCCGATCTTTTCTTGGCCTTCTCCAGTATTTACCCAAATTCATCCCACACATCGCCACCAAGACGTCCGTTCTCACGGCTCTTCTCCCTCCGAACAAGACAGCAGAGAAAGCGTATGAATCCCGTAAACGTCAACTGGCTAAGGGCCTCCCAGCTGAGCGATTAGAATCACTGAGTTGGGTATGGAAGTGGACAACGTCGGCGCAAGATGCGTTTGAGGCGCTGAAGGAAATGGTGGCACGTATCACAGGTCTGTCCCCCCTTTCCCATGAAGCTATCCTCGCAGGTCAAACCCATCTCTACCTTTTCACCGACGCAAGCAATACCGGCCTCGGCGCTTGGTTGGGCACGGGTTTATCCCCCGACAACGCTCAACCTATCGCCTACGATTCCCGCTCTCTCACTGTAAGGTCCGGACAATAGACCTTCACTGTACTGTTGGGACTAGCTCGGAGGGACAAGGCTTGGAGAGAACTGGAGGGCTCTTAGGGCTGGCAGGGCTCGAGGCTTAACTTCGGACTGGAGAGAAGCAAACAAGATCCCAAATGCATATGCTGATTATGTCCTATCAGCGACTAGTAAAGGAGACAAGATGAAGAATTGATAGGAACAAGAGGAGAAGGCAAGGTACTTGTGACTGTAAGGTCGGAAGAAGGAAAGGTTGAACACAACAAGGATAAAAGAATAAAGGAATTTGTGTGTCAACCTTTCCATGCACTTTGCCTTCGCTCTCGAAACCAGTCGCGACCAAAGCCCGGTAAACACCGGGGCTTGTGGCATGAAAAATCAGACAAGAAACTCGGACTTAGGACGAGAAATGGAAGAGAAAACAAGAAGAGAAAAAGCGGAAGTAAATTGATGCACGTGACCTGGGAGGGAGAGTGCGGATGCAATTTGACGCGCGCGACTTGGAGGAAAGGAGCGGAAGTAAATTGAGACGCGGCTCGGAGAAACAGGGGAAAAATAAAGCACGTGACCTGGGAAAGGGAGCGCGGATGCAATTTGACGCGCGCAACTTGGAGGAAGAAGCGGAAGCAAATTGAAACGCGGCTCGAAATTAGAAGCTGGGGAAAGTGGTGACCGTGGGTCACTGGGTCGGAGGCTAGCCTCTTACACCCTCCCCCTCCTGGATGAGACGGAGTATGTGAGGGAGAAGAAGGAAATGAGACACACACACAAAGAGGGAGAAGGAAATGAGCTAGAAAACTGTAGAAGCTGGGCTTCAATGAGGGGCCAGGCTGAGAGACAATCCATGAAACATGTTGACTGAGGGAAACCCCCACCACGAAAAAACTCCCTGGCCTTTTGGCTTCTTTTCAGATTCTTTGTCTGGGGATAAAAAAATGGGGGGTGGGGGAACCTCTTGTCTGTCTTCAGGCCCGTGAGGAAGGGGGGGAGGAAACTGAAGGAGAAATAAACGGACGAGAAAAAAATGAGAAAACACGGCACGAAGGAAAAAAAAGGGGGGGACAGAATTGAAACCCTGGACAGGGGTGGGCTGGGGACTTGAGGGGGGGGTGGTTTGGCATCTGTGCGAAGGTGTCAGCCTGGTCTGAGGGGTAGATGAGGAAAAAAAAAGGGTGTTAGGGAGGGTGTATACAGCTCACGGCGGAGTGTGGCCATGTCGGGACCGTTAACCCTGGGTGAACATCTGAGGAACATCAGTAGTAACGTCCAGTACGTCGAGATGTAGCTCATCTTCGCCAATAAAGTCTTCCCAAGCCTCTTGCCAACCTGCATAGTCCTGCGCCGTATCGCGACTGAGCCATCGAGCCTTGGGGCCTTCACCGGCGAGGCGGGCGCGCACTTGATAGACCTTTGGATGATTTCCCTTGGGGGTGAGGGTGCGGTCTTCAAGGATTTGGAGGATGTGTGGCGAGGAAACAGCCGGGCGGTCGAGTAGGCGAGGAACCGCGTGCTGGTGATACTGTTCGGACTCCCGGTATGGCTTGAGGCGCGAAACATGGCGGCGAGGCGTCGACTGTGTTGAGGTGACGGGAACATCCAATTCATAGAGTGATTGCTCAGGAAAGGCCTTGAGGATGGTGAAGGGGCCTTCCCAACGGGGCATGAACTTCGCAGAACGGTTAGTGGCTGTCTTATATTCGTGACGGAACTCAGCTGTGTTCAAGTAGACTTTGTCTCCCGGGCGGTAGACCGGGTCCGGCCGACGATGCTTATTGGCTTGAACACTTTGCCGATGCTTAGCGAGAAGCAGTTCGTCACGAGCGATGCCCTCTTTGAGGGCCATGCGTTGGGCAGCGAGATCCCATTCGGAGGCTGTAGGTTGAGCGAGGGACGGGTCCGTAGCTGATGTTGAGGGGAGAAATGGCGGAGTGAGTGACAGGCGTTTCCCGAAAACGAGCTCGGCGGGGGTGTGGTGGGTTGAGCGTCGGATGGTGTTGTTCATTGCGAAGGCGACCCGCTGTAGGTTGGCTGCCCAATTTCGGCCTTGGTCGTCAGTCCAGGTTCGCAGGATCTGGATGACTGTCTTGTTTGATCGTTCTGATATACCATCGGTCTGGGGGTGGTATGCTGTTGACATCTTTAGCTTAGTGCCCAGGAGTGAATTCAACCGACGCCATGACGCAGCAGTGAATAACTTATCGCGGTCTGAGACGATCGATTGTGGTACCCCATATTTAGAAACCCAGTGGTCGTAGTAGAGTTGAGCAAAAGCGGAGGACGTGAGCGTCGTGACTGTTGGTATGAGAGCGACCCAGCCGGTGAGGCGATCGGTAATGACGATGAGATAGTCGAAGCTGTGTGATTGCGGTAGTGGCCCCACGAAATCTATGCCTATGTCGGAGAATTTGGCGGGAGGAACTGGTAATGAGTGTAGTAGTCCGGGAGGCTTAGTGGTGGTAGCTTTGGATGTCTGACAGGCTGGGCAAGTGCTGACAAAGTCCTTTACGTCACTAGCCATACCATCCCAGAAGTACTTACAACGCAGTAGTTCAAGTGTTGACCTCCAGCTGGACCTCAAAGGATATAAATAGATTTCTGTAGAAGTATATAAAGGGGAGCTCTGTCCTCGATCTTGATCTTCTTCCCCTCGAAGATCAATATTTCATAAGTTACTTTGCGAAAGGTCCTCGAGCTCCCAGTGCTCACTCTCGTCTTACCTTGCACCACCTTCGACATAAACTTACTCCACTAGTATATAAGCTTGCCTGATCTTCCCAAGCGAATATACCTCCGCCCTATACCATACGCCAACAGACAAGTGTCAAGAGGTATATCATACATATATCTCATTGCTTAGTTAAACTACGGCTTTCTATCTCGTCTCCAAGGCCGGACCTTGTTGGGGACGAGTCATAACAGTAAATATTGATCTTCCACACTTGTGGTTGGTTGGTATAGACTTCAAGTACATTTTACCTTCGACACATACGTATACCCTTATACAACTTCATCAACGACTTCATCAACAACTTCATCAACAACTTCATCAACAACCTCAGCCACCTATAACCTCATACCACCACTTCGTATACCATATCCTACATCATGTCAGGTCCATCCACTCGTAGTGGTCGAGCTGTGGAAAAGGTCGAAAAAGGCAAGGAAGTAGAACATACCCTCGATGACGACCACAATCCCGCGGGTTCATTCAACACCAATCCTCAATCCGATCCATTTACCGCCGACAACACATCAAACGACACCCAAACCCAACTCGAGATGATGCGCAACCATATTGCAAGACTTGAGCAACAGAAGGAAGAGTTGACGCATAAGTTGGAAGAGAGCAAAGTCGAACGACAGATGTTTGATAATAGCGAAGATAATGAGGGCGAAAACGAACAAGAATTGGATGAAGAAGACGAAGAACCTAGATCAAGCCGCGACCTGTCAGCGCAAACACCATACCCAGAAGTTAAAAGGGAATACAGCCGACAACGCACCTCAGTACCCTCCAGTAGACCTCAAGAACCGAAGGTATCCCAACCCGAGTACTACCATGGGCAGTATACCAAGCTCTCAACCTTTATCACTCAAGTGACAATGGTGATTACCCTCCAACCTTCTCGTTTCCCTACCGAGACCTCCAAAGTCCTATACGCCGGATCTTTCCTCCGAGATACCCCATTCTTATGGTTCCAACCCTTCGTAACCATCGATCCCCAGCCCAAGTTTATGCTGGACTTCAAGAAATTTTGTGCCGAATTAAGGAAGAACTTCGGAGATCCAGACGAAGAACAGACAGCAGAACGACAACTAAACACTGTTCGTCAGCAAGGTTCTGTATCCTCATACCTCGCAACCTTTATGCATTATGCCACCTTGGTTCAGTGGAACGACGAAGCGAAGAAGGCTTGCTTCTACAGGGGCTTGAAGGATGACATCAAAGACGAACTTGCCAGACTACCCAAAGCCAAGTCATTCAAGAACCTCCAAGACATGGCCATCCGCATTGATAGTCGTCGATATGAACGAGTATTAGCAAAGCGAGACCAGCAACCAAAGGCGCCTTTCAACGTCACCCGAAGCGACTACACCCGCACCTCTTACAATAACAATCGCCCCAACAACTTCAGACGTTTCTCTGCGGCGAATAGCATGCCGATAAGGTCTACCACTGCCAACACCACCTTCAATAAAGAGGTGACGCCAGCAGTCAACCTGAGGGCTGCATTTGTCCCAAGTTCAGCTAGGATAACCAGACGTGGACGTCTGACTCCAGAAGAATATCAGAGGCGAAAGGATCATAACCTCTGCCTCTATTGCGCCGACAAAAACCATCAAGTCGCCAAGTGCCCAGTGGTCCCCTCGCAACAATCCAATACTACTCTCCCTTCAAAAAACTAGATATGCTCTTGTCTGCCAAAGTCGAAGAAGGTAGCCGGGAACAAGAGCGTACTATCAAACCGGCCAATACAGACTCCTGCGAATATCTCCAAACTCTCGAAGATAATAACAAAAACAACAAAAACCAACTCACAATCGACTTTCTCTTTCACAACAATGTTTATCAAGCTTTAATCGATTCCGGTGCCTCTACAAACTTCATCGACAAAAGATTCGTCCAGACCTTTAACATCAAAACCACGAAAATAGAAGATTCGATCCCATTATACCTATTCAACGCTGCGGGTCAGCGAACTATAATTGAAGAAGAAGCCAACATCCTGGTCAACTTCCAGAAACCATTCGGACACACCTTACTCCAACTCCTCATAACCGACATCGGCTCCTACCCCATCGTCCTAGGTATAACCTGGTTACAAGAGCACAATCCGTCCATCAGCTGGGAAACACTTTCCATACACCCACCTGTATCACAGACGACGAGTGCCAACTTAGCCATGGTCATCACCAATGACAAACCCCCAAAAGAAAACACCGATGCCGAAATAGTACCTAAAGAATACCATCAATATCTAGACGTATTCGACAAGAAAAGCGCCGATACACTCCCAGAACATAGGTCTTTCGACCACCATATCCCTCTCGAAGAAGGAAAGAACCCACCTTTTGGTCCCATATACAATCTCTCCGAAACAGAACTTGAAGCTCTCCGCGAATACCTTGATGAGAATCTTAAGAAAGGTTTTATCCGACCGTCCGAATCACCAGCCGGAGCACCCATACTCTTTGTCAAAAAGAAAGACGGATCGCTTAGGATGTGTGTCGATTACCGGGGAATCAACAAGATCACCATCAAGAATCGCTATCCTCTACCATTGATCGCCGAGCTCCTAGATCGACTCAAATCAGCCAAAGTATTCACCAAGATCGACCTGCGAGGAGCCTACAATTTACTTCGCATTAAGGCAGGTGAAGAATGGAAAACAGCTTTCCGTACTCGCTATGGGCATTTCGAATATTTGGTAATGCCGTTTGGCCTCACCAATGCCCCTGCATCCTTCCAACATCTCATGAACCACAATTTCCGCGACTTGCTAGACATATTTGTTATCATCTACCTCGACGACATCCTCATCTACAGCCCAGACTTGGAGACTCACCAGTCACACGTCATACAAGTCCTAGATCGCCTCCGCCAAACCCAATTATATGCCAAAGCTTCAAAGTGCGAGTTCCATCAAACCTCAGTAGAGTTCCTAGGTTTCGTTGTCAGCGATCAAGGTCTATCAATGGACACCAAGAAAGTAAAGTCTATCACGGAATGGCCGACACCTCGCAATCTCCGTGATACCCAATCCTTCCTTGGGTTCTGTAACTTCTACCGAAGGTTCATCAAGAACTACTCTAGTATCGCCAAACCTCTTATCGACTTGACAAAGAAGGACTTACCCTTTGTATGGGAAGAACCTCAACGAACATCTTTCGAAGCACTCAAAAAGAGTTTCACCTCTGTTGATCTCCTACATCATTACGATCTGACCAAGCAACTCATCCTTGAAACCGACGCCTCCGACTATGCCATCGCAGGTATCTTATCACATGAAATCGACAAGAAACTCGAACCAGTTGCTTTCTTCTCTCACAAAATGTTGCCTGCCGAGTTAAACTATCCTATTCACGACAAAGAAATGTTAGCAATTGTTTCAGCATTCAAAGAATGGCGACATTACTTCGAAGGTGCTAGAGAAACCATTCGTGTCTACACCGACCACAGAAGCCTGGAGTACTTTATGACTACCAAGCAACTCAATCGACGACAGGCGCGATGGTCTGAATTCCTAGCCGACTTTGACTTCAATATCATCTACTGACCAGGCGTACAAGGCACAAAGCCTGACGCACTCACCCGAAGACATGATTATCATCCACTCGAGAAAGGCTCCAGCCTTACTACTGCTGCCAATCCTCAGAATTTCCAGACTCTCCTTCGCCCTGGACAGTACTTGGGTACTGCCACAACCGGACTCGATCGGTTGGAAATATCTTCGCCCATCAAGTCGTTGTTGAAAACCGGTCTAGAAACCGATGAATCAGCAAAACCATTCTTGGACAAAGCCAACCATCCCTCCGAAGCTCACCCATATACTCGAGACGATGAAGGACTCCTCAGATATGACGAATCTGTAAGTGCAGAGCCCTTACCACCATTCATTCTCACCATATGGTAGGATTTATTCCTATGCATTGGTCGATGTTGGTAGGTGAGATTTGATGCCGAAACGCATTTTCGGACTTCGCCGAAACGCGGCATCGAGCTCTGTCCGGCCTTTTCCTATGCATGATATTTTATTCTCATGCATAGGACCGGCAATTGCTGCCGAAACGCGGCGGCGGACTTCGCCGGATTTCTGCCCCTTTTTTCGATGGACTTCTGTTTGTTTCTGCATACATCCATACATACATATATATATAGATCTCATACATAGTTATAGTTTTCTCTTTCTCCAAGCGAAACTCATGCATATCAACCATTGCTAGTTTCGCATCCAGTAGACCACTATAACTATAAACAAACACCGAACGCTTCCTCGAACGCATCCGAACGCCCTCTAGACCTATACCACGAACGCCCATTCTTTCCGAACGCCCACCGAACGCAGTGAGGCACACCCCAGTGCCTACAGAATCATTCTATGTCCCAGCCAATAACGAGCTACGCACCCTCGTCACGAAAGAATGCCATGATGCACTCACTAGTGGGCATCCCGGACGACGCAAGACTATCCAACTCATCCGACGCCATTACTGGTGGCCAGGCCTAAAAGGCTTCGTCAATCACTACATTGATTCCTGCGATCTTTGTTGCAGAACTAAGACAAGACGTCATCAGCCCTATGGCGAACTCAAGTCTCTACCCATTCCCCCATATCCCTGGTCATCTGTATCGATGGACCTCATTGAACAACTTCCCCCATCACACGGCTACAACACCATCCTTGTGATCGTAGACCGACTCACCAAGATGGCTCTCTTTATCCCCACAACGACTAGCCTCAACACCGAGGAACTCGCCCAATTATATGTCACCCACGTCTTCTCCAAGCACGGGATTCCGACCAGTATTGTATCAGATCGTGGATCTGAATTCACATCCCGCTTTTGGCGAGCATTCACACAACTCCTACACATCGAGTTAGAACTCAGTACAGCTTTTCACCCAGAAACAGATGGACAAACCGAATGAGTGAACCAGGTCTTAGAACAATATCTGCGCCTTTATACCGATTATAAGCAAAAGGAATGGGCACCGCTACTCCCAGTTGCGGAATTCACTTACAACAATACGCCCCATTCGTCCACTACCATGTCCCCCTTCTTTGCCAACAAAGGGTACCATCCCAGGGCATCGTTTACCCCCGATGACAACGTTCCTATTTTCAGCCCACCTGCCAGAGCCTCCATCACCGACTTGAGCAAGCTCCACGAACACCTCAAGATAGAAATGTCCAAAGCACAAGAGAGTGCAGCACTACAGTTTGATAAGCACCGTGCCCCACTTCCCGAATATACTATCGGCGACAAAGTCTGGCTATCTGCCCGTAACATCAAAACGAAACGACCCACCAAGAAATTAGATCACCGTTATCTCGGTCCCTACACCATTATCGCGCGCGTTTCTTCCCACGCGTATCGCCTTGAGTTGCCGAAATCAATGCGTATCCACGACGTCTTCCACGTCCAATTGCTTGAGAAATATATTGAGAATGAGATCCCAGGGCGAACACAAGTCGCACCATCACCTATCGAAGTCGAAGGTGACCTAGAATACGAAGTCGAGTGCATCCTCGATCATCGATTTTACCGAAAACGCCGCCAATTCCTTATCAAGTGGCTCGGCTACAGTGCCGAACACAACAGTTGGGAACCCGAAACCGCTCTAGAAAATGCTTCAGAGATTGTTGATCAGTATAAGTCAACACACTGATTATAGGAAACCAAGTTCATAGTAACAGTCATTTTATTTTCGTAGTTATTAAAATTATGGTCAAAAGAAAAGAGAAAGAAAGAAAATTCTACAGACAGATCAAAGTTGAACCAGACCGAAAAAACGAGAAGCCATCTAAGAGTTAGTATTAGTACAATATATCTACAGTAGTTTATAGATCTTGTTTTCGTTTTGAGTCAGAAGAAGAAAGGCGAACCAATGGAAAACACACCTAGATTAAGAGAAGAATGGAAAACAGTACCATCACACGGGTCCTACTCCTCGTCCTCGGACAAGTCCTCCCTGTCATCACGCTTCCTCTTGCGCGACATACCCAATGCCACCAGCAACTCCTCCCGAAACCTCCCCCTCATCTCTTGCCTTCGGACTTCCAGCACCTCCTCCTCCATGAGGTAGGCAATGATTGCCTGCTGGACTCCCTCAAATGCGGTAGACGTGTTGGTTTCGCTACATTCACACATTAGCACGTGAATCTCCATGTCTTACAAACAAGCCACTGCGCCATTCACCTCGCGCTTGAGATAGACGACGAAACCTCCCAATCTCTTGCCTACCCTGCCCATCAGCTTGTACATTTTCAACCCCCGACCTACCACTCACAACATCCGAACCCCTACCCCCGCTGGCATTGTGCGAGCACCGCACACCCTTCACCGTGCACCGTCCACAAGTCGAGAATAATGAGAGGGCCCGACATTCAGCACCCACCCCATGACATTGGTCACAAGGCGAAACCACTGGTGCCCTCTGGCGCTCCTCAACCCTACGCATCCTCTGCTCCCTGCGCAGTGCCTCCTTACGCCATTAGCTCTTCAATCGGGTCGCACACAAGACAAAGCATTTCTCCTCACCTGGTGCCGCTGCTCATATCCCTCATCCACTGCCTCCTCCCTCTCCTCAACCACTTCAGACGAGACAGTTCCCTCCACATGAGCACCAAAGAATAGTTCAGCACCCTGCAAACGTGGCACTCGCGGATCCACAGGTCGAGAAAGTGAAGTCGAGTGAATATTATCACCCGCTGCCTCCATTGGTACTCCACTATCATGCATCGCTGGGACCCATCCCATTGATGGGAAGGCGAAATCCTATTCAAACACTCGGCATTAGCACCTTACAAACACGTTGTCAACATTAGCACACGTACTTGATCAAAGAAAACCCCGCGGGAGTTGTCAGAACTACTCGGCGACACAGCAGAAGCGGCAACCACCGATACGCCATTATCCGTTATTACATCAGCGGTATTATCACCAACCGACACATTCTCTGCGCAGAACTGTCGAATAATGCCATATGGGTCATCGAGACACCAACTGTTACTCATCAGGCTAGGTTGAAACGTGGATCCAGGCATGAAGGAAAGATCAAAGATAAATAGGCAGACGAGATTTTTTTTGGAGGATAGAGAAACTTCGGTGATCTTGCACCAAATCCCAATCCTTTTATACCTCGAAAATCCTCCTCCCCGTCTCCCCCTTAACAGCCAATCTTCCAGAGGACCCACAGCGCATATCCCCAACCCAAAAAAGGGATCTTACCTTCACATATGACCAATACCACATGTTCTTGGCGATACCACACGTTCTTTGCGATCACAGACACCCCACTATTTGGAACTCAATCCTCCGTTCTGTTTTTTGCCAACTGTTCATAGATTCCTAACTCCCCAATCAATCTTATTTTTTATTCTAGATAGATCAAAGCATAGCCACATTTTTCACGACCAGTTCATAGAAATTTATTCCATAGCTCCAGCAAATTTTAGTTACAAAGTACACAACAGAACAAGCCACAGACGGCACGACGGAGCGACCGTCTTTGAAGGGGGGGGCGACTGTCACGAGCCTGCACAAAGAAGAAGAGATAAGATATCATAGGAGGGAGTTACGTAATAGGAAGGCAAGATCCAATTCAGATAAAAAGGTCCAGCTGGACCTCCAGTTGGACCTCCGAGAAAAGAACTGGACCTCCAGCTGGACCTCCAGTTGGACCTCCGAGAAAAGAACTGGACCTCCAGCTGGACCTCAAAGGATATAAATAGATTTCTGTAGAAGTATATAAAGGGGAGCTCTGTCCTCGATCTTGATCTTCTTCCCCTCGAAGATCAATATTTCATAAGTTACTTTGCGAAAGGTCCTCGAGCTCCCAGTGCTCACTCTCGTCTTACCTTGCACCACCTTCGACATAAACTTACTCCACTAGTATATAAGCTTGCCTGATCTTCCCAAGCGAATATACCTCCGCCCTATACCATACGCCAACAGACAAGTGTCAAGAGGTATATCATACATATATCTCATTGCTTAGTTAAACTACGGCTTTCTATCTCGTCTCCAAGGCCGGACCTTGTTGGGGACGAGTCATAACAATTGGCATGGAACTTGGTGTAACTGCCAGAGGGAGAGTCTGGAAGATCCAAGGTATACACTGAGCAGTCGGAGTGAGCAGCCAGTACCTTGTAAGGACCTTGGAAACGTGGGAAGAACTTAGCAGCACGGAAATCCCCATCACCAGACTTGAACTCTTTGAGTCTATTGCGAGTATCCAACCAGACCCAATCTCCAACATTGTAAATGATCTCCGACCGACGGTGGCGGTTAGCTTGGATAGCCATGCGATGCTTAGCCAAGACCAGGTTGTCCTGAGCGTCGGCCAGGAAGAGATCTTGTTGAGCAGCAGCGGCGGTCCAGTCAGCACGAGTAGGGACGGACTCGCAAGTGAAGGGTGGCGGGCGGGCGATGCCAGGAAGCGTGCGGAGGCGGCGGCCAAAGACAAGCTGAATGGGAGAGTACCCTGTAGAGCGACGGACAGTATTGTTCATAGCCTGAGAAATACGAGGAAGGAACTTAGCCCATGAAGTGCCCTGTCTGTTAACCCAACTCCGCAACAATTGTCCTACTGTCTTGTTTGATCTCTCTGAAGTCCCATCAGTTTGTGGATGAAAAGCAGTCGACATCTTCAACCGGACACCCTGTTCATCCCAAAGGGTTGTCCAAAAGCGAGAGGTGAAGAGAGCGTCACGATCCGAGGTGATGGAGAGCGGTAAGCCATAGCGAGAAACCCAACAGTTCCAGAAGAGAAGGGCGAGGTCGCGAGCGTTGAGGGTGGTGGAGCATGGGACGAGTTCGATGAAGCCAGTTAACCGGTCGGTGATGGTGAGGAGATAGTCGTGGCCGCCAGCGCTGGGTAGAGGACCAACAAAATCCATAGCGATATCGTCGAATTTGTCGCGAGGGACCGGCAGCGGATGCAAGGGACCGACAGGTTTTTTGGTGGATGCATTTGCCTGTTGACATGAGTGACAAGCACGGACGAACTCACGGACATCTCCAACCAAGCCTTCCCAGAAGTAGCCTTCACGTAATACCTCCACTGTTTTCTCTATGCCCAAGTGTGCTGCAGTGCCTTCATGTGCTTGATGCATAAGGTCCTCACGAAGAGTGTCAACGTCGGGGATGCAGAGGTGGTTATCGAGAAGGAGGAGAGTATGAGTGTCATGGGGGATGGTAGAGACGCCAGGAGCTGTGGTAGGATCAGCGAGCCAGTCCTTGAACAGATTCTCACGGTCATAACCCTGGGCAATGGTACGAATAATCTCCGGTGCTAATGTGGGAGCGAAGGTGACCACGGGGGCGAGAATACAATTGTCGGTCTCGGGCAGGGCGGGATCGGTGGGCGGAAGAGTGTCGGAGCCAATGTGTCGTGAAAGATGGTCGGCTAAGACGTTATGTTCACCCTTGATATACTCTATACGAACGTCGAAGTCTTTGAGGATGTCCAGCCAGCGGATTTGTCGAGAGGACAAGTTGCGTTGACCTAAGAACCATTTGAGCGTAAAATGATCTGTGAAAGCATACACGGGAATACCATAAAGGAAAGGGCGCCAATGATCAAGAGAATGGACGATGGCCAGGAGTTCGCGCTCGTGTGTGGAGTAGTTGCGTTGTGCAGAGTTGAACGAGCGGGAGTCGTAGGCGACAGGTTGAGCGTTTTCCTTGGTAGTACCGACGCCTATCCAGGCGCCCATGCCGACTTTGGATGCATCCGTGGTGAGGAAAACCTTGAGAGTACCAGCCTTGACAGCATCATAGTCGATTGTAGTCAAGCAGGGAACAGTACTCATGGCGCGACGCAAAGCGTCAAAGGCTACCCGTTCCTTAGGCCCATAGTTCCACCTCCAACCCTGCCATGACTCTTGCAAACGGCCCTTATGCTCCTTCAAGTGCCTGTAGTAGGCTTTCTCGGCGGCGGTGTTGGGAGGGAGACATGCGTGCAAGACCGAAGCGTGAGTAGCAAGGCTGGGTATGAACTCACGGAGGTAGTTCAATAAACCAAGAAACGAGTGTAAAGCCTTGGGAGTCGTGGGGTGAGGGAACTGTTCAATGCGTGCGATTTTCGTGGGGTCGGGGAGTATCTGACCAGGACGGATGACATGGCCGAGGAAAGAGGTTTCGGTGAGGTAGAACTGTGATTTCTCACGAGAACAGCGCAAACCACTCCGACGCAGAGCTGCGAGAACACTCACACAATTTCGACGAAGATCCTCGCTGTCCGTTCCCCAGATGATGATATCGTCCACGTACGCCTCGCAACATTCTCCAGCGAGACCTTGCAATGCTTCATTGATGCGACGTTGTTGGGCAGCAGGTGCATTCCGAATGCCCTGCGGCATGACGACCCATTCCAGCAACCCAAGCGGTGTTGTAATCGCCGTCTTGTGAATGTCGTCGTCCTTCATCAACGTCTGAAAGAAGGCATCCTTACAGTCGAGCTTGGCGAAAAGATTGCCGCGTCGAGCAGCACGGTGCAAGATGTCCTGGATGTTTCCCATAGGATACATGTCGGGCACGGTCTGGTTATTGAGTGCGCGAAAGTCGCAGACGAGACGGTGTTGGCCATTGGGTTTCTTGACGAGAAAGGCAGGTGACGCCCAAGGAGAACTAGAGTAGCGTAGACGACCTGCATTCAGATGTTCAGCAATCATCTCATGGAAACGGGGCAAAAGAGTTTCAGGAACCCGGTAGGGAGCTGCATGACTGGGCGTAGCGTTAGGTTTCAAGATGATTTCGAACCTAACACCACTCTTGGTCTTCGTAATGCTTGGGAAATCGGCTACATCACCCAGTTTGTCACAAAAAACTTCTGCAAAGTCGTTCTTGAGTTGTGCAATGATCTCGGCGTAGGAAGCAGTTTCGGCCGCACCGAGAGAGACAGAATTTGATGAAGGAATCGCCGAAAATTTGGTGGTTATCGCCGAAGGCTGAGGCGCGACAGGAGTTTGCGAAACTTTTGACTTGTGAAAAATTTTGGAGTGAGGCGTGGGAACGGTGACGTCTTCGTTTGGCGCGGCAGCAGTTGTCGAAACTTTTGACTTGTGAAAAATTTTGGAGTGGCGCATGGGAACGGTGACGTCAGTCCCGGCGAGAGGAGAAATTTTCGCATCATGAGAAACTGGTGGGGGACTCGTGGGAACGGCGACGTCATTGCCGGTGAGAACTTTCCCAGAGCTGCTCAAGAGACGCCGAAAAAGAGGACTTTGATCAAGTAGATGATAGCGCTTGCAGAAATTGAGACCCAAGATCCCATCATATGTACCGTTCAACTCCATGACAACTCCTTCGCCTGAATATATTGCATGTCGAACCCTAAACGTTCCACTCGTCACATCTCTGACTACCGGCCCAGGTTTCCCACCAGCCAACCGCACAGTACGCTCCACTGCGTCCTTTCGGACTTTCCAACCTAGTCTAGCTACCACTGACGGATCAAAGAAAGATGTACCAGCGCCCGTGTCGAGGAGAAATCGGAGAGGAGGGGGAGGGGCAATCGAGGTACGTCCGTCAGCGGCAGCAGAGGCTTGAATGACTAGAGGAGGATGAAACAGTGCGTACGAGGTCTCGTCTGAGTCAATAGACGTCTCAAGCTGGAGATGGTCGTCAAGCTGACTGGTAAGTTCTTGGATGAGAACCTCGTGGTTGTCGACGTGGCGAGAGTTGACACGCGTAGGACCACGGCGGTTGGGACAGGTTTTGAAGTTGTGGCCCACCTTGCGGCAGTCATTGCATCGGTTTTCTTTGGCGAAAAGTTCGCGAATGTGTTTACTGGCAGGAGAGAGATAGTAAGGTAGGGGGTTTTGAGCTTGATAATAGTGGCTGATTGGATGAGCCAGGTGCGGTTGGGTCTGCGAGGCGACCGAGGCTTGAGGTTTGAGGCGAGCATGAGTGGGTTGATCCCGGTTCTCCAAGTACTTGACAACTGTCAGTTCTAACAGGTTGCGTACCTCGTCCAAGCTTCCATTCCTGAACTCCGGCGTCGTCATCAAACGAATGAATAATGGCTCGGGACAAGCGCCGCGGTAAAGGGTGGCCATAGAGGTGTCACTGGGATAGAGGTCAGTGCCCATCAAATTGTGTCGGTGTTGTATGGCTTGGTTATCGAAGGTTTCCCAGTCGCTAACCTGATTGAACTGTAGGCGGAGGAGGGAACGAAGTTCTTTCTGATCCCATGCGAGCGGCATCGCTGCCTTTTTGAAAGCCACTGTCCATGCGTCCCATCCCGACTCGCCATCTGCTTCCATCATCCGACCAGTAGTCCTCACCCATGCTTTCAGCGCGGTACATTCGATAGAGTTGTTCGTCACCTCCAGGATAATGACTCGCAGTTTCTCTGTCTGGGCGTCGTCATCTTGAGGGGAAAAAAGCGAGTTAGTCCGGAGAAGCTTCTCTAGACGATCAATGTGAAGAAGGACAGCTGGAGCATCACGAATGGGACCAGTAAAGTTCGGAATGCGGGAGGCTTTTGGGATAGTTACTTCTCGAGGTTTGTGATTCCCCTGAGTACCGAAGAGGCTTTGCTGACTGGTTAATTTCGACATGTGGAGGATAACAGCTGCCACCTGAGCATTGATGTCTCCTTCGACAGGAGATGCGTTTGCCTCCTCCGAGGGAGGAGTGTCTTTGAGCGTTTGACCCTTGGGGGGCATGAGGGGCGTTTGAGCGTTTGGTGAGTGGGCGTTTGGCGTTATTTTGTGTGCGTTGTTTTGAAAAAAGTGTAGACACTGGGTGTCTCACTGAGTGTCGTAGTAGTATAGTGTGTAGTTGACTAGCAAAACATGCACTGGTTGTAATACATGTGGATTGAGTATTGAAGAAACTACAACAATATGCGACTACTATTTTACTAAGTACCAACTGTGTGTCAGAAAGTAAAGTTACACACATCAAATGCCACGTCATTACTAAGTATTTCAAATGTAACATTATACACATGGAATGTTACATAATCTGGATGATTACATACACAACAAATATCGCTGAATATTCATACAGCTTATACATGGGAATGCATGCATGTAAATGCACTGCATAAATTCCTGCATGTAAATGCGATGCATAAATTCCTGCATATGCAATATGCATAGGAGGATGCATGCACAAAGACTGCATGCATGGAGAATAAATGAGTATAGTGCTCTGCACTTACATGTAGTTCTTTTGAGTGCTTGTGAGTCCCACTTCCTACTTGGAATGTGGTTTTATGCTAACTGGGCGGACTTTAGTAATTATAGCTTTGTTGACACTCTGCCCAGGTATGCTTGTAACTTCTTCTTTATCTTTAGAAAGAGAGCCCTTTTCCTTTGGTTGTCCGCGACCTGCTGTAGTTCTTTTGAGTGCTTTAATTATAGCTTCGTTGACACTCTGCCCAGTGATCAACAAACATATGCAAACTCATAGACCGCTTCTGCGCCCGGACAA
The DNA here is from genome assembly GCF_000091045.1 of Cryptococcus deneoformans JEC21. Classification (NCBI taxonomy): domain Eukaryota; kingdom Fungi; phylum Basidiomycota; class Tremellomycetes; order Tremellales; family Cryptococcaceae; genus Cryptococcus; species Cryptococcus deneoformans. The sequence goes on from NC_006683.1 coordinate 607,879, forward strand.
TCCAACTACCTCTTTCCTTGCCACCGACTAGACAACAGTCGTGTTCCAGCCGTCTCTCTTTCAATCAAATCAAGCCGAACTCTTCAGTGAACATCCCCCCTGGGTTGTTACACTTTTTTTAAGCGAATCTCAACTGCATGAGCTCTGCTGAGCCACCAGAAAAATTTTTTGACACCATTACACCTATTGAAGATCAATCCAAACCACGACTTCGGCAAGATACACCATTTCCCGAAATGACAACACCCCCTACAGACAAGGAATCCCTACAGAGGAAGATCAAACAGATAGAGGACGAGAGAAAGCGGGAGAGAGAGGAGCACAAGCGCGAAATGGCGGAGCTACAAGCACAAATGCGAGGTCTCCTCAAACGCGAGGCCGAGAAGCGCGACCTCCCTCCACACAATCCCGCCACTTCCAGCTTACCTGCCAAATCAGAGTCCCCTCATCCTCCTATTATGTATGATTCTCTCCCCCAACCCAAATATTCCTTTCCAGTCCTCTCTGAACATGCCGACGCAGCGGCTATTCACCAACACATCTCGAAGCTTCGCAGCATCTTTACCCTCATGGCCGCTGGTTACCGCTATGAACCCACCGCTTTTGAGGCCCGCAAGCTCGCCCACGCCGCCCAGTCTCTTACTGGTATCCGCCATCTTCAATTTCTCGAAGGTGATGGCCTCCAATGTCGCACCTTTGATGACTGGGCAAAAGCTTTCAAGTCTGCAATGCTTCCGCTCGGCTGGGTATCCGAGACCGAAAAGAAAATCTATTCTCTTCAACCCCAGCTCCTCCGACTTGACAAAATCCCATTGGCCATCATGGATTTCAAACAGTGGTTCGCCCTCCTGAAGGATTCCGACAGCCCAATGTCCGAAGACGTTGCTACACACTGGCTGCGAAACCACATGACACCTGGTCTTTTGGCGGAGCTTGAACGGGACTTTGGTGGTGAGAATCAGCTTCGTCAGGCCAGTTTAGCTGAACTTCTCAAGCATATGGAAATCTGTGCCACCAGACTCCTTCGCTACCAGTCCGCTTTCGCCCCCATCGCGCCCACCCGCACGCCGATCGCTGCTGTCTCGCCCGAAGCGTCTTCGCCCATCGACATTGCTCAATGGCTCAACCCACGACTTCCGCTCCCCAAGGGTGGTGCTGGTCGCCGCGCTCGAGCTCACCTTGCCAGTGAACAGCGATGCTTCCTCTGCCGCCAACCCGGTCACAAGTCTCCCGACTGCCCAAAGCGCAAGGAACCCACGGCAATCGCTGCTGTAAGCACCTTCGACCATGAGGAAGCGGAATTTGAGCAGGAGGAGGGGGAGATGTTTGCCGAGGTATTAGCCACACACCTTGCGCCGGAGCTGTCAGTCCCACCCATCCTTCTCGAATGTCGCATAGGCACTAATGGGTCACCCTTCCTCGCCCTCTTCGACACAGGAGCAACAGTCACTCTAGTTGATCCGTCCCTCATCACCACCCACCAACTCCAAACTTATCCATCAGAGCAACGGCGGGTGGTATCGTTAGCAGGAGGAGCACGGGGTCCAGCTTTACAACGTCGTGTAGGAGTAGAGGTATGCATCCAGAATCAAGTCTTCGCACTACATGGTTATGTCATGCCCCTACATGCCCGCTATAAAGTCATCCTAGGCCTGGATTTCATCCGCTCTCATGGGCTCCTCAGCGGTGCTTCTCGGCTAGGCAATCTCGCTCCTGACCTCCTTGGCCCCGTGGTTGCTTCAGTGACGACCGCTGATGGGTATGAGGACCTCCGCCTAGCAATCCTGCATGAGTATCACGACATTTTCCCAGACAATATTGGTGAAGTTGCAAATTACCCACCAATCTGTGATGCCAACTCAAAGGTCCGCCACCATATCAACCTCACCCCCGGTGCGATACCCTTCAAATCCGCGAGTTATCGATCCCCTCACATGTGGCGACAGCAGTTAATTGAAGAGATCCAGAAACATCGGGAGGCTGGCCGATTGCGACCCTCCAGTTCGCCGTGGGCAGCACCGGCGTTCTTGGTTAAGAAGGAGAATGGAAAATTTCGGTTTATCTGTGATTATCGGGGCCTTAACAAAGTCACTACTCCAGACTCCACGCCAGTTCCCAATGTCGACGACATCCTCCATCGAGCTGCTTGTGGTAAAATCTTTGCCAAAATTGACCTGTCTGATGCCTTCTTCCAAACACTTATGCATGAACCAGACATCGAAAAAACAGCCATTACTACCGAACTCGGCCTATTTGAATGGGTAGTTATGCCACAAGGTGCTTGCAACTCACCTGCTACTCAACAACGCTGACTAAATGAGGCCCTCCGTGGGTTGCTGGGGGATTCTTGTGAAGCTTATGTTGATGATATCATTGTCTGGGCTGCTGATGCCGAGGATCTTGACAAACGGTTGCGAGCAGTGCTGGCTGCCTTACGAAAATCGGGGCTTGTGTGCTCTCCCACCAAGTCTGAATTTTTTCGCCACAAAGTCAAATTTCTTGGTCACGTGATATCCGCCAACCACATCGGCCCAGACCCCGCCAAACTCCGCACCATCGCCTCCTGGCCGCTCCCTCAGTCYGTCAAAGAGCTGCGATCCTTTCTAGGCCTCCTCCAATACCTCAGAAAATTCATACCGAGCCTAGCTACCCACACACGAACCCTTACCACCCTCCTCCCGCCGACTCCAGCTGCCGAGAAAGCCTGGGAGAAGCAACAGCGTGCACTCCGGAAGGGCCAGTCCCCCAAGGATGTCCTGTCATGGGTCTGGGCATGGTCTAGTGAAGCGACCGCCGCGTTTGAGATTCTGAAGGCGAAAGTGGCGGAGATTTCTGGCCTCCGGCCATTGGACTATGCAGCTGCGTTATCCGGCGAGTGCCCCATCTACCTTTTCACTGATGCAAGCAATCACGGCACTGGCGCCTGGCTTGGTCAAGGCCCTGATCCCGATCATGCATTTCCAGTTGCTTACGACTCTCGCAGTTTATCAGCCGCCGAACGCAACTATCCAACACATGAGAAAGAACTCTTGGCCATCGTCCGTGCCCTCAAACTCTGGCGGCCTCTCCTTCTGGATGTCCCCATTCAAGTTCAGACCGACCACTTCACTCTCAAATGGTTCCTCCAACAGCGCGACCTATCCGAACGCCAAAAGCGCTGGCTGGGCGTCCTATCCCGGTTCGACTTGCGTATTGACCACATCTCAGGTGTCAATAACTTCATCGCAGATGCCCTCTCTCGGCTTGGCGGTGTCGATGATGAGCAGGATGGTATGGAGACAGCTGAAGTCAGTGTAGCAGTCCTCGGTCTCCTCGGCCAAGACACATCCACCATCACCAAGGTCATGCAAGGCTACGCTCAAGATCAGGTCATGGGAGCATGGTTGCAAGAGGAGGATAGGGCACCTGGAGTAACGTTGGAGAATGTTGAGAATGGTCAAGGAGTACATCAGGTGTTGCGATGGGAAGGCAGGCTATGTGTACCCGTGTAGGCACTGGGGGGTGCCTCACTGCGTTCGGTTGGCGTTCGAGAAGGATGGGCGTTCGTGGTATAGGTCTAGAGGGCGTTCGGATGCGTTCGAGGAAGCGTTCGGTGTTTGTTTATAGTTATAGTGGTCTACTGGATGCGAAACTAGCAATGGTTGATATGCATGAGTTTCGCTAGAGAAAGAGAAAACTATAACTATGTATGAGATCTATATATATATATATGGATGTATGCAGAAACAAACAGAAGTCCATCGAAAAAAGGGGCAGAGATCCGGCGAAGTCCGCCGCCGCGTCTCGGCAGCAATTGCCGGTCCTATGCATGAGAATAAAATATCATGCATAGGATAAAGGCGGGACAGAGCTCGATGCCGCGTTTCGGCGAAGTCCGAAAAACGCGTTTCGGCATCAAATCTCACTTACCAACATCGACCAATGCATAGGAATAAATCCTACCATATGGTGAGAACAAGTGGTGGTAAGGGCTCTGCACTTACACTCTCCCCCGTCCAGATGAGAGCCAGGGGAAGACTCGACCGGATCAAAGGCTAAAAGAAAGAATTAAGAGAAAGGGCAAAGGAACGTAAAATTGAAAAGGAGAGAATAGGGGCAAAAGAACGAACGATCACCAGGCCGTGGGGACTGCCGGCGCCCTCCTGTCAACACGTTACTTTCCAAATCCATCCACGTCGGAAGGACTGGGCAGGAGAACACTCTGTGAGAAAGTCCTGTTAATTTAGTCTTGCTGAGTGCAAGCCAGGGAAAAAAACCAATAATGGCCAAAAAACCCACGGAGGAACACAAGCAGCCCCCCAGACACGTGTACAAAGGAAAACAGGAGCAAACAGGGAGGGGACTCACAAGGCCAGCTCGTCGTCGCCTATATATTCRTCATATAAGGCCCGGAAACCATCGTGTGTACGCAAGTCGTCGAGATTCCTCCATTGGCCATTAGGACCGTCGCCGCTGAGTACTACCCGGAGTTGCCTATGACCGCGATATACTCGATCATCCAGGATTTGGAGAATGCTGCGACGTCCATTGTCCAATTGGTGGGTTACCGGTGATGTTTGATGGAACCTAGGCGACGACAGATAAGGCTTAAGGAGATGACCATGGAATTTTGGGTATGTCCGGTCATTCATATGGAGACGGTACACTGAAAGAGTAGGGTCAGCTTCCTGTACTTGGTAAGGCCCCTGGAAGCGGGGGAAGAACTTAGCAGCGCGATATTCCCCGTCTCCAGCACGAAATTCCTTCAACCTATTTCGGGTATCCAACCACACCCAATCCCCAACCTTGTAAACTACTTCAGGCCGGCGATGGCGATTGGCCTGGACGGCCATACGATGCTTCGCCAAAAGGAGGTTATCGCGGGCGTCGGCTAGCGAGAGGTCAGTGCGATCCGCAGCGAGAGTCCATTCAGCCCGCGTAGGAAGAGACGCCTGGATGAAGGAGGGAGGGCGGGGAAGGCTAGGAAGGGTACGTAGTCGGCGACCCAAAACCAGTTGTACCGGAGAGAAACCTGTGGAACGTCTGACAGTATTATTCATGGCTTGGGAAACACGAGGAAGGTACTTAACCCAAGATTTGCCATGTCGGTCCACCCAGCTACGAAGGAGTTGAACCACCGTCTTGTTCGTACGCTCCGAGGCGCTGTCGGTTTGCGGATGGAAGGCCGTGGACATCTTGAGCTTGACGTTCTGCTGCTCCCAGAGGGTCGTCCAAAATCGTGAGGTAAATAGTGTATCGCGATCGGACGTAATAGAGAGCGGGAGGCCATAGCGAGAAACCCATCTGTCCCAAACCAAGATAGCGAGGTCGCGAGCGTTAATAGTGGTAGAACATGGAACCAATTCAATTAACCCGGTTAGTCTATCCGTGATCGTGAGAAGGTAGTCATGTCCGCCGGAAGAAGGGAGTGGTCCCACGAAATCGATAGCGATGTCATCGAATTTATCGCATGGGACCGGGAGCAGATGCAAAGGACCAGCCGGTTTCGTCGTGGGTGCGTTCGCCTGTTGACATAAATGGCACGCACGGACAAACTCACGAACATCCTTGGACATTGTCTCCCAAAAGTATCCACTCCTGAGTACCTCCATGGTTTTCTCCACTCCCAGATGCCCAGCAGTGCCTTCATGGGCTTGCCGCATAAGTTCCTCACGAAGTGTATTAACGTCCGGAATGCATAAGCGGTTGTCAACGAGGAGAAGTCGGTGGGAATCATGATCATGGAAGGTAACACCTGGAGCAGTAGACGGATCAGCAAGCCATTCTTTGAATAATACATCACCTTGATAACCCTGCGCAATCGCGCGAAGGGTGTCCGGATCCAAAGTGGGCTCGTATGTCATTGTGGCATGAACTGAAACCGGTGATTGATCCAGAGAGGGGTCGGCAGGTTCGGCGGCGTCCGAAGGAGCATGACGAGAGAGGTAATCGGCGAGAGTATTGAACTCCCCTTTGATGTATTCGATGCGGAGGTCGAAATCCTTCAGAGTACTCAGCCACCGAAGCTGACGGGGAGAGAGATTACGTTGACCTAGGAACCATTGAAGGGTAAAGTGATCGCAGTAGACGTGGACTGGAATGCCGTATAACAGAGGGCGCCAATGATCGAGGGCATTAATAATCGCCAGCAGCTCACGGTCGTGTACTGGATAGTTCCGTTGTGCACTATTGAAGGTGCGCGAATCGTAGGCCACGGGCTGGGCGGACTCCCGAGAGGTACCGACACCAATCCAAGCGCCAGTACCTGTGTTGGAAGCGTCGGTGAATAGAAAGACCTGCTGCTTTCCCGCTTTGACAGCATCATAATCGATAACGGCAAGACAGGGGACAGTACTCACCGCGCGTCGAGTCGCTTCAAAGGCCGCCTTCTCCGCAGGGCCGAACGACCATCTCCAACCAGTCCATCCCTCGGGGAGGTGTCCCTTATGCATCTTGACAGCCTTGTAGTAAGCTTTCTCAGCCGCCGCATTCGGAGGAAGAGTGGCGTGAAGCACGGCGGTGTGGTCGGCCAGGTTTGGTACGAAATCGCGAAGGTAGTTAACGAGACCGAGGAACGAGTGAAGTTGGTGAGAATTGACCGGGAGGGGGAACTGCTCGACGCGTGCTATTTTGGCGGGGTCGGGCAGAATCTGTCCGGGGCAGATGATATGGCCTAAGAACGCTACTTCGTCGAGGAACAGCTTTGACTTCTCATGCGAGCAGCGAAGACCACTTCGACGTAGGGCAGAAAGAACACTCACAATATTATCATGCAGGTCCTTAGCATCCTTCCCCCATATGATGATATCGTCCACGTAAGCCTCGCAACATTCCCCAGTTAAACCTTGTAACGCCTCATTAATGCGACGCTGTTGAGCGGCCGGCGCGTTCCGGATCCCTTGAGGCATTACCACCCACTCTAGGAGACCGAGAGGAGTGGTGATAGCGGTTTTCGGGATGTCCTCCTCCTTCATTAGCGTCTGGAAAAAGGCATCCTTACAGTCAAGTTTTGCGAAAATCTTGCCCTTCCTAGCGGCACGGTGGAGGATATCCTGGACGTTCCCCATAGGGTACATGTCGGGGACCGTGACATTGTTCAGAGCACGGAAATCGCAGACCATTCGGAATTTGCCATTACCTTTGGAAACGAGGAACGCCGGGGAGGCCCAAGGGGAACTAAAGTATCGAAGACGTCCTGCATTCAGATGTTCTAATAACATCTCTCGGAAACGGGGAAGCAGGGCTTCCGGTACTCGATAGGGTGGCGAGCGGTGGGGAGTAGCACCATGTTTCAGGTTAATTTCGAAACGCACGCCAGACTTTGTTTTGGAGATGGTGGGGAAATTTCGCACGTCGCCTAGGTCGTCGCAGAAAACATCGTGGAATTCGGTCTGAAGCTTGCGTAGAACATCCGTCAGACTGTCGGACTCGGCGGCCACGCGGGTCTGCGAAAGATTGGGGCGGGTGTCGGCGAATGACACTGTGGCGGTAGTCGAGGCGGGATTTGCGGCGGCGTGGGAAACTGGCGCACCTAACTTTTGCAAGCCTAACGCAGACAAGTTCACACCGCCCGCCTCCAATAACCGAACGAAAGAATTTGATTCCGCGAGTAATCCGTGCCGCGCGAAGAAATTTAGTCCTAAGATACCATCGTAGGTACCGTGCAGATCCATCAGGACACCATCGACTCGATACATGCGACCACCTAGGGAAAACGACCCGACGACCATATCTGTGACCAACGGACCCGCCAAACCTCCGGCTAGACGCACTCGCATCCGTACCAACCCTTTCTTCACTTCCCAGCCCAGTCTCGCCGCCAACCTCGGATCCACAAAGGTTGTGGACGCCCCCGTGTCGAGTAAGAATTTAGGGGAGGGGGCTGATAAACGGCTGTCAGCGGAGACTGGGACGGATATGGAGAGCAAAGGATGGAAAAGAGCGTACGTCGCGTCACAGGTATCATCATCGGCTGGAGGAACGGTTTGGGCTAACGTCAGATAGGCCGAGGTGGCATCGCCTGCCGTCAGTTCAGTCTCGAGTTGGTTGACCTTAGGAGTCGGAGCGCGTGTACGGGTAGGGCACTTGGAATGCTGATGCCCCGTTTTACGACAATCGTAGCATCGGTTCTCTTTGCGGAAGACTTCACGGATATGGCGGCCCGCCGGGGAGAGATAGTATGGCAGAGCGTGGGAAGGGTCGTGATAGTAGGACATAGAGTGGGGTAATTGGACGTTGTCGGAAGAAACCTGGTTGGTGGGACGGGACCTAATCCGAGAGGCGGCATCCTCGTGTTGAATTCGTTCGACGTGGTTGCTGATCAGGGCCCGCAGTGCGTCCAGATCGTCGACGTGAAATTCGGGCAAGTCAACCAAGCGAAGAAAAAGGCGCTCGGGACAGGCCGCACGATAAAAACTGGTGAGTTGTTGGTCGGTCGGGTATAGCTTACTCCCAAGGAGGTGGGCACGGTGCAAAATCACCGCATTGTCGAATTTTTTCCAACCCTCCGACGACACCTCGTGGAAGGAGAGGCGAAAAAGAGCACGGCTTTCGCGGAACTCCCAGTTGGACGGCATGGCCTTAGCCTTGAAGGCGGCTGACCACGTCTCCCATGTCGTTATTCCATCGGCCTCCATACGGCGACCGTCTTGCTCAACCCAACCAACGAGACCAGCGCACTCAATCGAATTGTTCGCCAGCTCAATCACTGTCACACGGCGTCTCTCTTCCACCTCCTCGTCATCCGAGGGAGTCAAAAGGCCGTGCGTTCGCAAAACCTGTTGAAGCCGACGCAAATGGGTAAGGGCGCGGTCCGCATCGCCAAGGGGACCCTCGAAACGAGGGATGTCTGACGCCTTGGGCAATGGTATACCTCGGGGTGTATAACGTTCCTTGGTAGCTGATAGTTTGTTTTGTTTAGCCAGCAGCTCAGTGAGGAGCGCCAGCGTATCGTCTTGTTGTTGGACGCGGTCGACCAGACGCGCGAGTAACTCCGTTGGAGAATCTTGAGCTGATTTGGGCATGGTGGATATGGTGTAAAAAGGTAGGTGCTAGTTTCGAAAAAAGTGTAGGCACTGGGGGGTGCCTCACTGCGTTCAGTTGGCGTTCGAGAAGGATGGGCGTTCGTGGTATAGGTCTAGAGGGCGTTCGGATGCGTTCGAGGAAGCGTTCGGTGTTTGTTTATAGTTATAGTGGTCTACTGGATGCGAAACTAGCAATGGTTGATATGCATGAGTTTCGCTAGAGAAAGAGAAAACTATAACTATGTATGAGATCTATATATATATATATGGATGTATGCAGAAACAAACAGAAGTCCATCGAAAAAAGGGGCAGAGATCCGGCGRAGTCCGCCGCCGCGTCTCGGCAGCAATTGCCGGTCCTATGCATGAGAATAAAATATCATGCATAGGATAAAGGCGGGACAGAGCTCGATGCCGCGTTTCGGCGAAGTCCGAAAAACGCGTTTCGGCATCAAATCTCACTTACCAACATCGACCAATGCATAGGAATAAATCCTACCATATGGTGAGAACAAGTGGTGGTAAGGGCTCTGCACTTACAACCCGATACCAGTGAGCTCCGAGAAGGTTTCATCCGCCAGTGTCATGATGATGTGGGCCATTTCGGCGTAGCGAAGACATTGGAGATGGTGCGCCGCAGCTATTACTGGGAGGGCATGAGGCAGGATGTTGTGGACTATGTAAGCTCGTGTGCACCCTGTCAGACTTCAAAGAGCACTACTGTCAAGCCCGCAGGCCGCCTTCACTCTCTACCAGTTCCACAGGCGAAGTTTCTCGACATTGGCATTGACTTCGTGGGCCCTCTCCCCATGTCACAAGGCTTCGACCAACTCATTGTCATCACCGACCGCCTCACTGGTTATGTGGTCCTCATTCCCACCACCATCACAGCAAATGCGCGCGAGGTTGCCCGACTTTTTTACGACCACTGGCTTTCCAAATTCGGCTGCCCTCGCTCCATTGTCTCCGACCGTGGCAGCATCTTCCAGTCTGGGGTTTGGCGTCATGTCACCAAGCATATCGACACCAAGTCTATGCTTTCAACCTCATATCACCCCCAGACTGATGGTATCTCTGAACGGTCCAACAAATCAGTAATCGAGTCGCTCCGAACCCTCACTGACATCCGTGGGCGTACATGGGCTGACCATTTGCAGCGCATTGCTTTCGCTCTCAACAACCATGTCCGCGCATCAACCAAGCACACTCCTGCCGAGCTGGTTTTTGGCAAGCGTCTCTCTCATGTTCCTCCCTTGGTGGCTGACACTCCAGCGAAAATTGCTGAAGCCTTGCAGTTCATGGTACCTTCGGAAGACGAATGGGAAGCAGCAGCTCGGCGTATGCGGCTCGACGAAGGGGAAGCACGAGACAATCTCCTCATGGCCAAACATCGACAAGCAGTTCAAGCCAACAAACATCGCCGGCCTGATCCCATTTACAAGGTCGGTGACCAAGTGCTGGTGAACACCCGTCATGTCAGGCATGAATACAAGTCCTCATCAGGCTTCAAAAATTCTGCTAAGTTCATCCCACGTTATGATGGTCCTTACACTATTGTCAAAGCTTTTCCAAATCAATCCCTCTATGAACTCGATGTCCCTGCTCGCGCCAATGACACCGCTCGACGCCATGTCTCCCTCCTCAAGCCTCACGTGGTCTCTGAACGCTATCATTCCTCATCACCTCCCCTCCAACCCCAAGTCCCAGCTCCACCTCGCCCCCAGGTCCTTGAGGTCCTTGACATCCGCACCAGGAAGAACACTGAGGAGGTCCGAGTCCGGTTAGTTGGTGAGCCAGCCCTTGGCAAGTGGCTACCCCGAGTTGAAGTCGAGTTATGGGATGGTTTCAAGGCTGCGTGGGAGGTGTATGATGGCCCAGATGAGTTGTTGTTGGAGTAATTTTGATGTTTTTTTCTTTCTTCTTTCAAACATGGACCCCACTTATTACCCTTTAGCCTAGTTGTTTCACCAATGGACCCCACTTATTTTTTTACCTAGTTTTTCTTGCTCTCGCCTTTTCTTCCAAGACCATGGCCTTTTTCAGGAAGGGGAGGGTGTAAGGCATGCATGCCAAACACGGTCATTATGATCCCAAGGTCTGTTTCACTTCATACATAGATTTGCTGCCGCTTTTCTCTTATTTTGATTCCGTTTATTTTGCGCGCTCCTCACAGGCCTCAAAGGAATTTGCAGCAAGGAAAAGCCTCTCTTCTTTATCTTTAGAAAGAGAGCCCTTTTCCTTTGGTTGTCCGCGACCTGCTGTAGTTCTTTTGAGTGCTTGTGAGTCCCACTTCCTACTTGGAATTGTGGTTTTATGCTAACTGGGCGGACTCTAGTAATTATAGCTTCGTTGACACTCTGCCCAGGTATGCTTGTAACTTCTTCTTTATCTTTAGAAAGAGAGCCCTTTTCCTTTGGTTGTCCGCGACCTGCTGTAGTTCTTTTGAGTGCTTTAATTATAGCTTCGTTGACACTCTGCCCAGTGATCAACAAACATATGCAAACTCATAGACCGCTTCTGCGCCCGGACAATCCAACTACCTCTTTCCTTGCCACCGACTAGACAACAGTCGTGTTCCAGCCGTCTCTCTTTCAATCAAATCAAGCCGAACTCTTTCAGTGAACATCCCCCCTGGGTTGTTACAGGGTGTGGTATGAATTGATTTGGGTAATGAGTTTGAAAAAAAAGTGTAAGGTCCGGACAATAGACCTTCACTGAACTGGTGGGGCTAGCTCGGAGGGACAAGGCTTGGAGAGAACTGGTGGGCTCTTAGGGCTGTGTAGGCACTGGGGTGTGCCTCACTGCGTTCGGTGGGCGTTCGGAAAGAATGGGCGTTCATGGTATAGGTCTAGAGGGCGTTCGGATGCGTTCGAGGAAGCGTTCGGTGTTTGTTTATAGTTATAGTGGTCTACTGGATGCGAAACTAGCAATGGTTGATATGCATGAGTTTCGCTTGGAGAAAGAGAAAACTATAACTATGTATGAGATCTATATATATATATGTATGGACGTATGCAGAAACAAACAGAAGTCCATCGAAAAAAAGGGGCAGAGATCCGGCGAAGTCCGCCGCCGCGTTTCGGCAGCAATTGCCGGTCCTATGCATGAGAATAAAATATCATGCATAGGATAAGGCCGGACAGAGCTGATGCCGCGTTTCGGCGAAGTCCGAAAGACACATTTCGGCATCAAATCTCACCTTACCAACATCGACCAATGCATAGGAATAAATCCTACCATATGGTGAGAATGAATGGTGGTAAGGGCTCTGCACTTACACTCTCCCCCGTCCAGATGAGAGCCAGGGGAAGACTCGACCGGATCAAAAAGATAAAAGAAAGAATTAAGAGATAAGGCAATGGAACATAAAATTGAAAAGGAGAGAATAAGGGCAAAAGAACGAATGATCACCAGGCCGTGGGGACTGCCAGCGCCCCCCTGTCAACACGTTACTTTCCAAATCCATCCACGTTGGAAGGACTGGGCAGGAGAACACTCTGTGAGAAAGTCCTGTTAATTTAGTCTTGCTGAGTGCAAGCCAGGGAAAAAAACCAATAATGGCCAAAAAACCCACGGAGGAACGCAAGCAGCCCCCCCAGACACGTATACAAAGGAAAACAGGAGCAAACAGGAAGGGGACTCACAAGGCCAGTTCGTCGTCGCCTATATATTCGTCATATAAGGCCCGGAAACCATTGTATGTACGCAAGTCGTCGAGATTCCTCCATTGACCATTAGGACCGTCGCCGCTGAGTACTACTCGGAGTTGTCTATGACCGCGATACACTCGATCATCCAGGATTTGAAGAATGCTGCGACGTCCAGTGTCAAATTGGTGGGTTACCGGTGATGTTTGATGGAACCTAGGCGACGACAGATAAGGCTTAAGGAGATGACCATGGAATTTTGGGTATGTCCGGTCATTCATGTGAAGACGGTAAACTGAGAGGGCAGGGTTAGCCTCTTGTACCTGGTAAGGCCCCTGGAAGCGGGGGAAGAACTTAGCAGCGCGATATTCCCCGTCTCCAGCACGAAATTCCTTCAACCTATTTCGGGTATCCAACCACACCCAATCTCCAACCTTGTAGGCTACTTCAGGACGGCGATGGCGATTGGCCTGGACGGCCATACGATGCTTCGCCACAAGGAGGTTATCGCGCGCCTCAGCGAGCGAGAGGTCGGTGCGATCCGCTGCGAGAGTCCATTCGGCCTGTGTGGGAAGGGAAGCCCGGGTGAACGGAGGAGGACGAGCCAGACTAGGTAGGGTACAGAGCCGACGGCCAAAGACCAGTTGTGCTGGAGAGAAACCTGTGGAACGTCTGACAGTGTTATTCATGGCTTGGGAAACACGAGAGAGGTACTTAACCCAAGAGGTGCCATGCCTATCCACCCAGCTACGTAGCAGTTGCACCACTGTCTTGTTGGACCGTTCCGAAGTGCCGTCAGTCTGCGGATGGAAGGCCGTGGACATCTTGAGCTTGACGTTCTGCTGTTCCCATAGTGTTGTCCAGAATCGCGAGGTGAACAGAGTATCACGATCGGACGTAATGGAGAGCGGCAAACCATAACGAGACACCCATCGCTCCCAAACCAGGATGGCGAGATCCCGCGCATTGATCGTGGTGGAGCAGGCGACCAGTTCGATGAACCCGGTTAGTCTATCCGTGATCGTGAGGAGATAGTCGTGTCCGCCGGAAGAAGGGAGTGGTCCTACAAAATCGATAGCGATGTCATCGAATTTATCGCGTGGGACCGGAAGCGGATGCAAGGGACCAGCCGGCTTCGTCGTGGGTGCGTTCGCCTGTTGACATAAGTGGCACGCACAGACAAACTCACGAACATCCTTGGACATTGTCTCCCAAAAGTATCCACTCCTGAGTACCTCCATGGTTTTCTCCACTCCCAGATGCCCAGCAGTGCCTTCATGAGCTTGCCGCATAAGTTCCTCGCGAAGTGTATTAACGTCCGGAATGCATAAGCGGTTGTCAACGAGGAGAAGTCGGTGGGTATCATGATCATGGAAGGTAACACCTGGAGCAGTAGACGGATCAGCAAGCCATTCTTTGAATAATACATCACCTTGATAACCCTGCGCAATCGCGCGAAGGGTGTCCGGATCCAAAGTGGGCTCGTATGTCATTGTGGCATGAACTGAAACCGGTGATTGATCCAGAGAGGGGTCGGCAGGTTCGACGGCATCCGAAGGGGCGTGACGAGAGAGGTAATCGGCGAGAGTATTGAACTCCCCTTTGATGTATTCGATGCGGAGGTCGAAATCCTTCAGAGTACTCAGCCACCGAAGCTGACGGGGAGAGAGATTACGTTGACCTAGGAACCATTGAAGGGTAAAGTGATCGCAGTAGACGTGGACTGGAATGCCGTATAGCAGAGGGCGCCAATGATCGAGGGCATTAATAATCGCCAGCAGCTCACGGTCGTGTACCGGATAGTTCCGTTGTGCACTATTGAAAGTGCGCGAATCGTAGGCCACAGGCTGGGCGGACTCCCGAGAGGTACCGACACCAATCCAAGCGCCAGTACCTGTGTTGGAAGCGTCGGTGAATAGAAAGACCTGCTGTTTTCCCGCTTTGACAGCATCATAATCGATAACGGCAAGACAGGGGACAGTACTCACCGCGCGTCGAGTCGCTTCAAAGGCCGCCTTCTCCGCAGGGCCGAACGACCATCTCCAACCAGTCCATCCCTCGGGGAGGTGTCCCTTATGCATCTTAACAGCCTTGTAGTAAGCTTTCTCAGCCGCCGCATTCGGAGGAAGAGTGGCGTGAAGCACGGCGGTATGGTCGGCCAGGTTTGGTATGAAATCGCGAAGGTAGTTAACGAGACCGAGGAACGAGTGAAGTTGGTGAGAATTGACCGGGAGGGGGAACTGCTCGACGCGTGCTATTTTGGCGGGGTCGGGCAGAATCTGTCCGGGGCGGATGATATGTCCTAAGAACGCTACTTCGTCGAGGAACAGCTTTGACTTCTCACGCGAGCAGCGAAGACCACTTCGACGTAGGGCAGAAAGAACACTCACAATATTATCATGCAGGTCCTTAGCATCCTTCCCCCAGATGATGATATCGTCCACATAAGCCTCGCAACATTCCCCAGTTAAACCTTGTAACGCCTCATTAATGCGACGCTGTTGAGCGGCCGGCGCGTTCCGGATCCCTTGAGGCATTACCACCCACTCTAGGAGACCGAGAGGAGTGGTGATAGCGGTTTTCGGGATGTCCTCCTCCTTCATTAGCGTCTGGAAAAAGGCATCCTTACAGTCAAGTTTTGCGAAAATCTTGCCCTTCCTAGCGGCACGGTGGAGGATATCCTGGACGTTCCCCATAGGGTACATGTCGGGGACCGTGACATTGTTCAGAGCACGGAAATCGCAGACCATTCGGAATTTGCCATTACCTTTGGAAACGAGGAACGCCGGGGAGGCCCAAGGGGAACTAAAGTATCGAAGACGTCCTGCATTCAGATGTTCTAATAACATCTCTCGGAAACGGGGAAGCAGGGCTTCCGGTACTCGATAGGGTGGCGAGCGGTGGGGAGTAGCACCATGTTTCAGGTTAATTTCGAAACGCACGCCAGACTTTGTTTTGGAGATGGTGGGGAAATTTCGCACGTCGCCTAGGTCGTCGCAGAAAACATCGTGGAATTCGGTCTGAAGCTTGCGTAGAACATCCGTCAGACTGTCGGACTCGGCGGCCACGCGGGTCTGCGAAAGATTGGGGCGGGTGTCGGCGAATGACACTGTGGCGGTAGTCGAGGCGGGATTTGCGGCGGCGTGGGAAACTGGCGCACCTAACTTTTGCAAGCCTAACGCAGACAAGTTCACACCGCCCGCCTCCAATAACCGAACGAAAGAATTTGATTCCGCGAGTAATCCGTGCCGCGCGAAGAAATTTAGTCCTAAGATACCATCGTAGGTACCGTGCAGATCCATCAGGACACCATCGACTCGATACATGCGACCACCTAGGGAAAACGACCCGACGACCATATCTGTGACCAACGGACCCGCCAAACCTCCGGCTAGACGCACTCGCATCCGTACCAACCCTTTCTTCACTTCCCAGCCCAGTCTCGCCGCCAACCTCGGATCCACAAAGGTTGTGGACGCCCCCGTGTCGAGTAAGAATTTAGGGGAGGGGGCTGATAAACGGCTGTCAGCGGAGACTGGGACGGATATGGAGAGCAAAGGATGGAAAAGAGCGTACATCGCGTCACAGGTATCATCATCGGCTGGAGGAACGGTTTGGGCTAACGTCAGATAGGCTGAGGTGGCATCGCCTGCCGTCAGTTCAGTCTCGAGTTGGTTGACCTTAGGAGTCGGAGCGCGTGTACGGGTAGGGCACTTGGAATGCTGATGCCCCGTTTTACGACAATCGTAGCATCGGTTCTCCTTGCGGAAGACTTCACGGATGTGGCGGCCCGCCGGGGAGAGATAGTATGGCAGAGCGTGGGAAGGGTCGTGATAGTAGGACATAGAGTGGGGTAATTGGACGTTGTCGGAAGAAACCTGGTTGGTGGGACGGGACCTAATCCGAGAGGCGGCATCCTCGTGTTGAATTCGTTCGACGTGGTTGCTGATCAAGGCCCGCAGTGCGTCCAGATCATCGACGTGAAATTCGGGCAAGTCAACCAAGCGAAGAAAAAGGCGCTCGGGACAGGCCGCACGGTAAAAACTGGTGAGTTGTTGGTCGGTCGGGTATAGCTTACTCCCAAGGAGGTGGGCACGGTGCAAAATCACCGCATTGTCGAATTTTTTCCAACCCTCCGACGACGCCTCGTGGAAGGAGAGACGAAAAAGAGCACGGCTTTCGCGGAACTCCCAGTTGGACGGCATGGCCTTAGCCTTGAAGGCGGCTGACCACGTCTCCCATGTCGTTATTCCATCGGTCTCCATACGGCGACCGTCTTGCTCAACCCAACCAACGAGACCAGCGCACTCAATCGAATTATTCGCCAGCTTGTAACAACCCAGGGGGGATGTTCACTGAAGAGTTCGGCTTGATTTGATTGAAAGAGAGACGGCTGGAACACGACTGTTGTCTAGTCGGTGGCAAGGAAAGAGGTAGTTGGATTGTCCGGGCGCAGAAGCGGTCTATGAGTTTGCATATGTTTGTTGATCACTGGGCAGAGTGTCAACGAAGCTATAATTAAAGCACTCAAAAGAACTACAGCAGGTCGCGGACAACCAAAGGAAAAGGGCTCTCTTTCTAAAGATAAAGAAGAAGTTACAAGCATACCTGGGCAGAGTGTCAACGAAGCTATAATTACTAAAGTCCGCCCAGTTAGCATAAAACCACATTCCAAGTAGGAAGTGGGACTCACAAGCACTCAAAAGAACTACAGCAGGTCGCGGACAACCAAAGGAAAAGGGCTCTCTTTCTAAAGATAAAGAAGAGAGGCTTTTCCTTGCTGCAAATTCCTTTGAGGCCTGTGAGGAGCGCGCAAAATAAACGGAATCAAAATAAGAGAAAAGCGGCAGCAAATCTATGTATGAAGTGAAACAGACCTTGGGATCATAATGACCGTGTTTGGCATGCATGCCTTACACAGCTCAATCACTGTCACACGGCGTCGCTCTTCCACCTCCTCGTCGTCCGAGGGAGTCAGAAGGCCGTGCGTTCGCAAAACCTGTTGAAGCCGACGCAAATGGGTAAGGGCGCGGTCCGCATCGCCAAGGGGACCCTCGAAACGAGGGATGTCTGACGCCTTGGGCAATGGTATACCTCGGGGTGTATAGCGTTCCTTGGTAGCTGATAGTTTGTTTTGTTTAGCCAGCAGCTCAGTGAGGAGCGCCAGCGTATCGTCTTGTTGTTGGACGCGGTCGACCAGACGCGCGAGCAACTCCGTTGGAGAGTCTTGAGCTGATTTGGGCATGGTGGATATGGTGTAAAAAAGTAGGTGCTAGTTTCGAAAAAAGTGTAGGCACTGGGGGTGCCTCACTGCGTTCGGTTGGCGTTCGAGAAGGATGGGCGTTCGTGGTATAGGTCTAGAGGGCGTTCGGATGCGTTCGAGGAAGCGTTCGGTGTTTGTTTATAGTTATAGTGGTCTACTGGATGCGAAACTAGCAATGGTTGATATGCATGAGTTTCGCTTAGAGAAAGAGAAAACTATAACTATGTATGAGATCTATATATATATATATGTATGGATGTATGCAGAAACAAACAGAAGTCCATTGAAAAAAAGGGACAGAGATCCGGCGAAGTCCGCCGCCGCGTCTCGGCAGCAATTGCCGGTCCTATGCATGAGAATAAAATATCATGCATAGGATAAAGGCGGGACAAAGCTCGATGCCGCGTTTCGGCGAAGTCCGAAAGACGCGTTTCGGCATCAAATCTCACCTACCAACATCGACCATGCCGCGTTTCGGCGAAGTCCGAAAGATGCGTTTCGGCATCAAATCTCACCTACCAACATCGACCAATGCATAGGAATAAATCCTACCATATGGTGAGAATGAGTGGTGGTAAGGGCTCTGCACTTACACCTTCCCAACGGGGCATGAACTTCGCAGAACGGTTAGTGGCTGTCTTATATTCGTGACGGAACTCAGCTGTGTTCAAGTAGACTTTGTCTCCCGGGCGGTAGACCGGGTCCGGCCGACGATGCTTATTGGCTTGAACACTTTGCCGATGCTTAGCGAGAAGCAGTTCGTCACGAGCGATGCCCTCTTCGAGGGCCATGCGT
The DNA here is from genome assembly GCF_000091045.1 of Cryptococcus deneoformans JEC21. Lineage (NCBI taxonomy): Eukaryota > Fungi > Basidiomycota > Tremellomycetes > Tremellales > Cryptococcaceae > Cryptococcus > Cryptococcus deneoformans. Next base: position 626,586 of record NC_006683.1, read on the forward strand.
TGGGCAGCGAGATCCCATTCGGAGGCTGTAGGTTGGGCGAGGGACTGGTCCGTAGCTGATGTTGAGGGGAGAAGCGGCGGAGTGAGTGACAGGCGTTTCCCGAAAACGAGCTCGGCGGGGGTGTGGTGGGTTGAGCGTCGGATGGTGTTGTTCATTGCGAAGGCGACCCGTTGTAGGTTGGCTGCCCAGTTTCGGCCTTGGTCGTCAGTCCAGGTTCGCAGGATCTGGATGACTGTCTTGTTTGATCGTTCTGATATACCATCGGTCTGGGGGTGGTATGCTGTGGACATCTTTAGCTTAGTGCCCAGGAGTGAATTCAACCGACGCCATGACGCAGCAGTGAATAACTTATCGCGGTCTGAGATGATCGATTGTGGTACCCCATATTTAGAAACCCAGTGGTCGTAGTAGAGTTGAGCAAAAGCGGAGGACGTGAGCGTCGTGACTGTTGGTATGAGAGCGACCCAGCCGGTGAGGCGATCGGTAATGACGATGAGATAGTCGAAGCTGTGTGATTGCGGTAGTGGCCCCACGAAATCTATGCCTATGTCGGAGAATTTGGCGGGAGGAACTGGTAATGAGTGTAGTAGTCCGGGAGGCTTAGTGGTGGTGGCTTTGGATGTCTGACAGGCTGGGCAAGTGCTGACAAAGTCCTTTACATCACTAGCCATACCATCCCAGAAGTACTTACAACGCAGTAGTTCAAGTGTTTTCTCCACCCCGAAATGGCCCATCGCATTGTGGCATTCCTGGAGGCACTGTTCTCGTAAGGTCAGTATTTCGGGGATGCAGAGCCGGTCCTCGTATGTTAGCACCTTCCTGACCCCCCGTGCTCCGTTGACTTCGGTAGTGCGGACACCCGGAGGGCAGCGGTCTACTTCCCTCCAAATGCTCATTACCGGGTCCTGCCCATACCCGTCAGCCACTTCATCCAGGAAAGTTGCGTTTGGTGAGAGAACCATCATGGTGAGGGCGTTGACGTGGGCGTCGGAGTTGCGGAGCCGGGAGAAAGCGTCGGCGATGACATTAGTGGCCCCTGGAATGTGGGAAATCTGGAGGTCGTAATCGGCGAGTACTAGTAGCCACCGCTTCTGACGTTCGGACAGATTTGGTTGTTGAAAGAACCACTTGAGGGTCGCATGGTCCGTCATGACGTGCACCGGGACGCCGAGAAGTAGAGGCCGCCACTCTTTGAGGGCGTGGATGATGGCGCATAACTCTTTTTCGTGTACCGGATAATTTCGTTCGGCGGCGGTGAGAGAGCGGGAATCGTAGGCGATAGGTTGAGCGTCGTCGGGGGATAGACCCGTGCCCAACCAGGCGCCGAGGCCGGTGTTGCTTGCGTCGGTGAAAAGGTAGAGATTGGTTTGACCTGCGAGGATAGCTTCATGGGAAAGGGGGGACAGACCTGTGATACGTGCCACCATTTCCTTCAGCGCCTCAAACGCGTCTTGCGCCGACGTTGTCCACTTCCATAGCCAACTCAGTGATTCTAATCGCTCAGCTGGGAGGCCCTTAGCCAGTTGACGTTTACGGGATTCATACGCTTTCTCTGCTGTCTTGTTCGGAGGGAGAAGAGCCGTGAGAACGGACGTCTTGGTGGCGATGTGTGGGATGAATTTGCGTAAATACTGGAGAAGGCCAAGAAAAGATCGGAGGTCTTTCACACAACCAGGAGATGGCCATGCGCGTAGTGCTTCGACTTTCTTCGGATCTGGCCCGATGTGATTGGGGGAGATTACGTGGCCCAGGAAGGATACTGAGTCGACGAAAAATTTCGACTTGCTAGGCGAGCAAACAAACCCGCTGTTACGTAAGGCCGTGAGAACCGCGCGGATATTTTTCGCTAAGTCAGAGTCGGTCGCGCCCCAAATGATGATATCATCGACATAAGCTTCACAACAAACGCTGATGAGGTTACGTAAAGCCTCGTTGAGGCGGCGTTGTTGTGTTGCCGGCGAGTTGCATGCGCCTTGCGGCATCACAACCCATTCGTATAAACCCCAGGGAGTGCTGATTGCCGTTTTCTCGATATCGGGCTCGTGCATGAGCGTCTGAAAAAATGCATCGGTAAGGTCGAGTTTGGCGAAAACCTTGCCACGGGCGGCGCGTTGGAGAATGTCGTCAATGTTGGGAACCGGGGTGCGATCTTTAACCGTGACACTGTTGAGGCCGCGAAAATCGCAGAGGAACCGGAATTTGCCATTTTCTTTCTTAATGAGGAAAGCACGGGCGGCCCAAGGGGAACTGGATGGATGGAGGAGGCCTGCGGTACGGTGTTTCTCGATTTCGTGTCGGAGGGTGTCGCGCCACGCTAACGGTACTCGAAATCCAGCTCGAGCGACAGGCATCGCATCAGGAAGAATGTTTATTCGGTGGCGGACTTGGGAGGTGGACGAACAAATGGGCGGGTAGTGGGAAACGTCAGAGATATTGGCTGGAAGGATGTCGGCAAATTCACGGAGGATGGCGTCGGAGTGGGAGTGGCGTTCAGTGCTTACGGTCGGGGATTCGACTGGTGTGATGGAGTTGAGTTGTAGTTGCACAAGCGATGTATAGGATGACCCCCCTGCATTGAGGAGGTGATTTAAATGCTCCGCCCCATCAAATAGGCGGTGTTGACGACAGAACTGTAATCCGAGGATAAGGCGGTATCGTGGACCAAGGGCCATGGCGTAGAATGGGGTAGCGTTGTAGGTAGTGTCACCAATGATTACATCCACTACATACTCCTGGTCTACGACTGGACCCGCCCGATTGTCTGCCATTTTGGTCCCCACCGGTATAATCGGCCGTCCTTGCCATCCCTGTTGCTCTGCGTACGCCCGGTCGACGACGTTGATGCCAGCGCCGCAATCAACGAGTGCTGGGACAGTGTTTCCGTCAGCCTTGAAACGGCAATTGACCATGATGAGAGGTACTGACCCAGCGAGCGCAGACGAGGCATCCTGTACTAGAGTGTCGGTGACAGGGTCGACAGCGAAAACGCCGTGGTGGTCGGGCTCGTCGTCGTCGGCAAGGGAGACGAGGTTAGCGACCGGCACGGACGCGGAGGCGTTGGGCGGGGTGGAGGGGGGGCGGGTTGGGCAGATAAGGCGGTGATGGCCGACAACGCGGCATGAGAAACACGCGTTGATGCTTTGAAGATAGGCGCGGGCAGATCGGCCGGCGTCACCGAGGGGGAGCCGTTTGGCGGGGTCGAGCCAGTCGAGCTGTTGTGCAGTGTGGCCTTTCGTGGTGGTGGAGGGGGCGGGGGTGAGTTTGGCAATGAGTGGAGGCGCGGGGGCGGGAGCGATGACGTTGGCGACGGTTGGTGGGTGGCGGGGGCGTGTCGGCACCTGAAGGAAACGCGCCTCAAGCATGGCGTCATCGATGACGTCCATCATGATCTCATATAGGTCGGCCGACGTTGCGGAGAGCACCGTTTTGCCACGTGCGCGGAGAGCAGCTTTGGTGCGGTGAGTAACCAAAGCATCGACACCGTCCAATAGCCGGCGGTTGACGTCCACGTCGCTGAGGGGGTCCTCGAAGTCATGAAGAATGCCTTGGTAACTGATAACAAGGTGAAAGAATGCATCGAACGCGGCGGGTGTGGTGTCCAAGCAGCGGAGCTGCATGAATCGGTGGCGGAGTTTGGACTCCCAACCGCGGGCGAGAATGTGAGACTTAAGGGAGACTTGCCATGCATCCCAAGTTTCGGCGTGTTTGCCATGAAGCTCGAGCCACGTGGTGAACCGGCCGCCCGATTGGGAGATCGAGGTGTTGGCTACAGAAATCTTCCACGCGTGCTCAGCCGGGCCGGGGCTCCAGTGTAGGAGGGCGTCACGGAAATAGGTCTCCAAAGCGAGGAGGTGTCGCTGGAGTGCGAACGGGTCGGCGGAGGAGTGAGTCCCAAGTCGCGGCGGGGAGATCTTGTCCGGGCGGGACCCGCGTGTGGAGGGGGGGACGTGACGGTCGTGGCCGGTGGTGGCTTGATCGGCTAGCGCTTGGGTGGAACGGAGGAGTCCGGCAACAATAGATTTAAGCTCGTCGATCTCAGGAACGGCTGGGCCGGAAAAGGCAGTGGTGAGGCCCGGGGTCTTTCGGTAGATTGCACCCGTGGTATCGTGTACAGGGGTTGCGTAGTTTACCATCTTTTCGTCGGGTAGATCAGGCACCGAAGGCACCGCGTTTGAAGTTGTGGGCGAAGCCAAATTTTCTCCGGAGCCCGCGGACGATAGGTGGTCGTCCGTGAATGTGCCGAAGATGGGAACGCCAGTGGGGTGATGCCCGATGATGGGACGGGAAGTCACCTCGTCGTACGCAATGATGGGTTGGCCCTGAGAATCGAACGCCATGATGTATGTTGATGTGGTGGAGTGTGGTGTGAATTGATTTGGGTAATGAGTTTGAAAAAAAGTGTAAGGTCCGGACAATAGACCTTCACTGTACTGTTGGGGCTAGCTCGGAGGGACAAGGCTTGGAGAGAACTGGTGGGCTCTTAGGGCTGGCAGGGCTCGAGGCTTAACTTCGGACTGGAGAGAAGCAAACAAGATCCCAAATGCATATGCTGATTATGTCCTATCAGCGACTAGTAAAGGAGACAAGATGAAGAATTGATAGGGACAAGAGGAGAAGGCAAGGTACTTGTGACTGTAAAGTCGGAAGAAGGAAAGGTTGAACACAACAAGGATAAAAGAAATAAGGAATTTGTGTGAAACCCAAAGAGCCCGAAGCTTACCTGATTATGTCCTATCAGCGACTAGTAAAGGAGACAAGATGAAGAATTGATAGGGACACTGATCAGGATTAGCCAGGGGGTCTGAGGGGAGAAGGTAATTAGTAGAGAGCTCTGCTTACAGAGGAGAAGGCAAGGTACTTGTGACTGTAAAGTCGGAAGAAGGAAAGGTTGAACACAACAAGGATAAAAGAATAAAGGAATTTGTGTGTCAACCTTTCCATGCACTTTGCCTTCGCTCTCGAAACCAGTCGCGACCAAAGCCCGGTAAACACCGGGGCTTGTGGCATGAAAAATCGGACAAGAAACTCGGACTTAGGACGAGAAATGGAAGAGAAAACAAGAAGAGAAAAAGCGGAAGTAAAATGATGCACGTGACCTGGGAGGGAGAGTGCGGATGCAATTTGACGCGCGCGACTTGGAGGAAAGGAGCGGAAGTAAATTGAGACGCGGCTCGGAGAAACAGGGGAAAAATAAAGCATGTGACCTGGGAAAGGGAGCGCGGATGCAATTTGACGCGCGCAACTTGGAGGAAGAAGCGGAAGCAATTGAAACACGGCTCGAAATTAGAAGCTGGGGAAGGTGGTGACCGTGGGTCACTGGGTCGGAGGCTAGCCTCTTACAGAAATGAGGTTCGAGAAAGCGTTCGAGGAGAGCGTTCGTAGAGGTGTAAGATAGTTATAGTTGTCTGAATGGACGCAAACTAGCACCGGAATATGCATTAAGTTTGCTAGGTAAAAGGAGAACTATAACTATGTACCAATATATATATATATATATATATGAATGTATGAGGAAACAAACAGAAGTCCATCAAAAAAAGGGGCAGAGATCCGGCGAAGTCCGCTGCCGCGTTTCGGAAGCAATTTGCTGGTCCTATGCATGAGAATAAATATCATGCATAGGATAAGGCCGGACAGAGCTCGATGCCGCGTTTCGGCATCAAATCTCACCTACCAACATCGACCAATGCATAGGGATAAATCCTATCATATGGTGAGAACGAGTGGTGGTAAGGGCTCTGCACTTACACTCTCCCCCGCCCAGATGAGAGCCAGGGGAAGACTCGACCGGATCAAAGAGATAAAGAAAGAATTAAGAGATAAGGCAAAGGAACGTAAAATTGAAAAGAAGAGAATAGGGGCAAAAGAACGAACGATCACCAGGCCGTGGGGACTGCCAGCGCCCCCCTGTCAACACGTTACTTTCCAAATCCATCCACGTTGGAAGGACTGGGCAGGAGAACACTCTGTGAGAAAGTCCTGTTAATTTAGTCTTGCTGAGCGCAAGCCAGGGAAAAAAACCAATAATGGCCAAAAAACCCACAGAGAAACGCAAACAGCCCCCCAGACACGTGTACAAAGGAAAACAGGAGCAAACAGGGAGGGGACTCACAAGGCCAGCTCGTCGTCGCCTATATATTCATCATATAAGGCCCGGAAACCATCGTGTGTACGCAAGTCGTCGAGATTCCTCCATTGACCATTAGGACCGTCGCCGCTGAGTACTACCCGGAGTTGTCTATGACCGCGATACACTCGATCATCCAGGATTTGAAGAATGCTGCGACGTCCAGTGTCCGATTGGTGGGTTACCGGTGATGTTTGATGAAACCTAGGCGATGACAGATAAGGCTTAAGGAGATGACCATGGAATTTTGGGTATGTCTGGTCATTCATGTGAAGACGGTAAACTGAGAGGGCGGGGTTAGCTTCTTGTACCTGGTAAGGCCCCTGGAAGCGGGGGAAGAACTTAGCAGCGCGATATTCCCCGTCTCCAGCATGAAATTCCTTCAACCTATTTCGGGTATCCAACCACACCCAATCCCCAACCTTGTAGCCTACTTCCGGACGGCGATGGCGATTGGCCTGGACGGCCATACGATGTTTCGCCAAAATGAGGTTATCGCGGGCGTCGGCGAGCGAGAGGTCAGTGCGATCCGCAGCGAGAGTCCATTCAGCCCGTGTAGGAAGAGACGCCTGGATGAAGGAGGGAGGTCGGGGAAGGCTTGGAAGGGTACGTAGTCGGCGACCAAAGACCAGTTGTGCCGGAGAGAAACCTGTGGAACGTCTGACAGTATTATTCATGGCTTGGGAAACACGAGGAAGGTACTTAACCCAAGATTTGCCATGTTGGTCCACCCAGCTACGAAGGAGTTGAACTACCGTCTTGTTCGTATGCTCCGAGGCGCCGTCGGTTTGCGGATGGAAAGCCGTGGACATTTTGAGCTTGATGTTCTGCTGCTCCCAGAGGGTCGTCCAAAATCGTGAGGTAAATAGTGTATCGCGATCGGACGTAATAGAGAGCGGGAGGCCATAGCGAGAAACCCATCTGTCCCAAACCAAGATAGCAAGGTCGCGAGCGTTAATACTGGTAGAACATGGAACCAATTCAATGAACCCGGTTAGTCTATCCGTGATCGTGAAAAGATAGTCATGTCCGCCGGAAGAAGGGAGTGGTCCCACAAAATCGATAGCGATGTCATCAAATTTATCGCGTGGGACCGGGAGCAGATGCAAAGGACCAGCCGGTTTCGTCGTAGGGGCATTTGCCTGTTGACATAAGTGACATGCACGGACAAACTCACGGACATCCTTGGACATTGTCTCCCAAAAGTATCCACTCCTGAGTATCTCCATAGTTTTCTCCACACCCAGATGTCTAGCAGTTCCCTCATGTGCTTGCCGCATAAGTTCCTCACGAAGGGTATTAACGTCCGGGATACATAAACGGTTGTCAACAAGGAGGAGTTGGTGTGTATCATGATTATGGAGGGTAACACCTGGAGCAGTAGACGGATCAGCAAGCCATTCTTTGAATAATACATCACCTTGATAACCCTGCACAATCGCACGAAGGGTGTCCGGATCCAAAGTGGGCTCGTATGTCATTGTGGCATGAACTGAAACCGGTGATTGATCCAGAGAGGGGTCGGCAGGTTCGGGGGCGTCCGAAGGAGCATGACGAGAGAGGTAATCGGCGAGAGTATTGAACTCCCCTTTGATATATTCGATGCGGAGGTCGAAATCCTTCAGAGTACTCAGCCACTGAAGCTGACGGGGAGAGAGATTACGTTGACCTAGGAACCATTGAAGGGTAAAGTGATCGCAGTAGACGTGGACTGGAATGCCGTATAGCAGAGGGCGCCAATGATCGAGGGCATTAATAATCGCCAGCAGCTCACGGTCGTGTACCGGATAGTTCCGTTGTGCACTATTGAAGGTGCACGAATCGTAGGCCACGGGCTGGGCGGACTCCCGAGAGGTACCAACACCAATCCAAGCGCCAGTACCTGTGTTGGAAGCGTCGGTGAATAGAAAAACCTGCTGCTTTCCCGCTTTGACAGCATCATAATCGATAACGGCAAGACAGGGGACAGTACTCACCATGCGTCGAGTCGCTTCAAAGGCCGCCTTCTCCGCAGGGCCGAACGACCATCTCCAACCAGTCCATCCCTCGGGGAGGTGTCCCTTATGCATCTTGACAGCCTTGTAGTAAGCTTTTTCAGCCGCCGCATTCGGAGGAAGAGTGGCATGAAGCACGGCGGTGTGGTCGGCCAGGTTTGGTACGAAATCGCGAAGGTAGTTAACGAGACCAAGGAACGAGTGGAGTTGGTGAGAATTGACTGGGAGGGGGAACTGCTTGACGCGTGCGATTTTGGCAGGGTCGGGCAGAATCTGTCCGGGGCGGATGATGTGGCCTAAGAACGCTACTTCGTCGAGGAACAGCTTTGACTTCTCATGCGAACAGCGAAGACCACTTCGACGTAGGGCAGAAAGAACACTCACAATATTATCATGCAGGTCCTTCGCATCCTTCCCCCAGATGATGATATCGTCCACGTAAGCCTCGCAACATTCCCCAGTTAAACCTTGTAACGCCTCATTAATGCGACGCTGTTGAGCGGCCGGCACGTTCCGGATCCCTTGAGGCATTACCACCCACTCTAGGAGACCGAGAGGAGTGGTGATAGCGGTTTTCGGGATGTCCTCCTCCTTCATTAGCGTTTGGAAAAAGGCATCCTTACAGTCAAGTTTTGCGAAAATCTTGCCCTTCCTGGCGGCACGGTGGAGGATATCCTGGACATTCCCCATAGGGTACATGTCGGGGACCGTGACATTGTTCAGAGCGCGGAAATCGCAGACCATTCTGAATTTGCCATTACCTTTGGACACGAGGAACGCCGGGGAGGCCCAAGGGGAACTGGAATAGCGAAGACGACCTGCATTCAGATGCTCTAACAGCATCTCGCGGAAACGAGGGAGCAGGGCTTCGGGTACGCGGTAAGGCGCCGAGTGTTTGGGAGTGGCGCCATGTTTGAGATTAATTTCGAAATGGATACCCGATCTGGTCCTTGATATGGTGGGGAAGTTTCGTACGTCGCCTAGGTCATCACAAAAGACATCGTGAAACTCGGCCTGGAGACGACGCAGGACGTCTGTCAGACTGTGAGAATCTGCGGCCGCGGTCGCATGCGGAGTTGTCGGGTGGATCTCCGTGTGGTGTAGCCTAGTAGCGGAGACAAGCTCCGAAGGGGACGCGTCATCCTTTCGCAGTCCTAACGCAGATAGGTTCGCGCCTCCAGCCTCCAATAGGTGAACAAGGGAGGTTGTATCCGCCAATAAACCGTGCCGAGCAAGGAAGTTAAGCCCTAAGATACCATCATACGTTCCGTGCAAATCCATCACCACACCGTTTATTTGATACATCCTGTCGCCTAGAGAAAACGAGCCGATAACTGTATCGGTGACTATGGGACCTGCCTTTCCACCAGCTAACCTAACTCTCATCCGTACGGCACCTGTCTTCACCGACCATCCCAGCCTCGCTGCCAGCTTTGGATCCACGAAGGTCGTGGACGCCCCTGTGTCGATTAGGAGCCTAATGAGACGAGCTGGCCAGAGGTCATCAGCCGGGATCGGAACGGATATAGCAAGAAGAGGGTGGAAAAGGGCGTACGAAGAGTCTTGAATAGGTTCGGCGACTGACGGAATAGTTTGCGCAAGAGCGAGGTACGCTGAAGTGGTATCCCCAGCAGTTAACTCGGTCTCCAGCTGATTCACCTTAGGCTGAGTATGGTGCGTACGACTGGGGCATTGTGGGTGTTGGTGACCAATCTTGCGGCAGTCGAAACAACGGTTCTCTTGGCGGAATACATTACGAATGTACCGACCGGCTGGCGAACGATAATAAGGGAGCGGGTGGGCAGGATCATAATAGTAATTGACCGGCTGAGGAAGTTGAGCAGAGTCCGAGGATCGAGAGGCGGAAGAAGCAGGAGTCTTAATAGGGCGCGGTACGTGTTGAGAGGCTGCATCTTCATGTGCGATTCGTTCAATATGATTGCTAATCAACACACGTAGACCATCCAAATCGTTCGTGTGAAATCCGGGCTCATCCACTAGGCGGAGAAAAAGGCGCTCGGGACAAGCAGCACAGTAGAGGCGAGCAATTTCGTGGTCGAGGGGATAGTGGTGGGTACCATGAAGATGGCTGCGATGAAGAATAACAGCATTGTCGAATTTTCGCCACGCATTGGGAGAAACCTCTTGAAGTGAGAGACGGAATAAGGTACGAGACTCCCGATACTCCCAGTGTGAAGGCATGGCCTTAGCTTTGAAAGCAACTGACCAGTCTTGCCAAGTACTCCTCCCATCCTCCTCCATACGGCGGCCCTCGTGTTCGACCTAACCAACTAAGCCAGCACAGTCTATTGAATTGTTGGCCAACTCAATTACAGTAATTCACCTTCGCGCCTCAAGCTCCTCATCATCAGAAGGAGTCAATAAGCTGTTTGTTCGAAGTAGTTGTTGTAGGCGACGAAGATGAGTCAATACGCTGTCTGCATTCCCCAGGGGACCTTGGAAACGGGGAATGTCTGAGGGCTTAGGTAGAGGAAGACCCCGAGGATTGTACCGATCTTTAACCGTTGACTGTTTTTGTTGTTTGAGCAGTAACTCGGTAAGGAGTGAAAGTGTGTTGTCCTGCTTCTGGGCACGGCCAACTAGGCACTCCAAAAGCGCTGCAGTAGGAGATTCGGAAGGTGAGTCCTCCACTGCTCCTTTAGTGGGTTTCGGCGGCATCGTAGATATTGCGATTTGTGGGAAAGGCTAGTTTGAAAAAAAGTGTAGGCACTGTTGGTGCCTCACTGCGTTCAGACAGGGTTCGTTGAGCGTTCGAGAGGAAATGAGGTTTGAGAAAGCGTTCGAGGAGAGCATTCATAGAGGTGTAAAATAGTTATAGTTGTCTGAATGGACGCAAACTAGCACTGGAATATGCATTAAGTTTGTTAGGAAAAGAAGAACTATAATTATGTGCCAATATATATATATATATATATGAATGTATGAAGAAACAAACAGAAGTCCATCGAAAAAAGGGGCAGAGCGTTTCGGAAGCAATTGCCGGTCCTATGCATGGGGATAAAATATCATGCATAGGGCAGAGGCCGGACAGAGCTCGATGCCGCGTTTCGGCGTAGTCTGAAAGACGCATTTCGGCATCAAATCTCACTTACCAACATCGACCAATGCATAGGAATAAATCCTACCATATGGTGAGAACAAGTGGTGGTAAGGGCTCTGCACTTACACACAAGTACCTTGCCTTCTCCTCTTGTTCCTATCAATTCTTCATCTTGTCTCCTTTACTAGTCGCTGATAGGACATAATCAGCATATGCATTTGGGATCTTGTTTGCTTCTCTCCAGTCCGAAGTTAAGCCTCGAGCCCTGCCAGCCCTAAGAGCCCACCAGTTCTCTCCAAGCCTTGTCCCTCCAAGCTAGCCCCACCAGTTCAGTGAAGGTCTATTGTCCGGACCTTACATGGAGGGCAGCTTTGGTGCAGTGAGTAACCAAGGCATCGACACCGTCCAATAGCCAGCGGCTGACATCCACGTTGCTGAGAGGGTCCTCAAAGTCGCGAAGAATACCTTGGTAACTAATAACGAGGTGAAAGAATGCATCGAACGCTGCAGGAGTGGTGTCCAAACAATGGAGCTGCATGAATTTGTGGTGGAGTTTGTGCTCCCAGCCGCAGGCGAGAATGTGAGACTTCAGGGAGACTTACCATGCATCCCAGGTCTCCGCGTGTTTGCCATGGAGTTCAAGCCATGTGGTGAAATGGCTGCCCGATTGGGAGATCGAAGTATTCGCCACAGAAATCTTCCACGCCTGTTCAGCTGATCCGGGGCTCCAATGTAGGAGAGTGTCACGGAAATAGGTCTCCAAGGCGAGGAGGTGTCGCTGGAGAGCGAACGGGTCGGCGGGGGAGTGAGTCCCAAGTCTCGGCAGAGAGATCTTGTCCAGGCGGGACCCGTGTGTGGAGGGGGGGACATGACGGTCATGGCTGGTGGTGGCTTGATCGGCTAGTGCTTGGGTGGAACGGAGGAGTCCAGCGACAATAGACTTGAGCTCATCGATCTCAGGAACGGCCGTGCCGGAAAAGGCAGAGGCGGGGCCCAGGGTCTTTCGGTAGATTGCACCCGTGGTGTCATGTACAGGGGTGGTGTCAGATGTAGAGTTGTCTAGAGAGAGCTTGAGCACGCAGTGTCGATTGCCAGAGATGTCTAAGTTGCATGAAAACTATTCTACAATCCTTTTTCTTTATTTGTTTCAATACCACAAGTGTTCTAGCTTATGTAATTTGATCTTCCCTTTTTCCCATGCCTCCACCAACAATTCCCATGCCTCCACCAGCAATCCCATGCCTCCACCAGCATTTCCCATGCCTCCACCAGCAATTCCCATGCCTCCACCAGCAATTCCCATGCCTCCAGATCCAGGTTGGATCAATCATTCTGACACCATGGCCTGGTGATCGTTCGTTCTTTTGCCCCTATTCTCTCCTTTTCAATTTTACGTTCCTTTGCCTTTTCTCTTAATTCTTTCTTTTAGCCTTTGATTGGGTCGAGTCTTCCCCTGGCTCTCATCTGGATGGGGGAGAGTGTAAGTGCAGAGCCCTTACCACCACTTGTTCTCACCATATGGTAGGATTTATTCCTATGCATTGGTCGATGTTGGTAAGTGAGATTTGATGCCGAAACGCGTCTTTCGGACTACGCCAAAACGCGGCATCGAGCTCTGTCTGGCCTCTGCCCTATGCATGATATTTTATTCCCATGCATAGGACTGGCAACTGCTTCCGAAACGTGGCAGTGGACTTCGCCGGATCTCTGCCCCTTTTTCCATGGACTTCTGTTTGTTTCTTCATACATTCATATATATATATATATTGGCACATAGTTATAGTTCTTCTTTTACTCAGCAAACTTAATGCATATTCCAGTGCTAAGTTTGCATCCATTCAGACAACTATAACTATTTTACACCTCTACGAACGCTCTCCTCGAACGCTTTTCTCGAACCTCATTTCCTCTCGAATGCTCAACGAACCCGGTCCGAACACAGTGAGGCACCCACAGTGCCTACATCTATGTACAAACACTCCAGGAGACCGTGGCAAATAATGGGCTCTCTTCTGATGGATGCTTACCTGGGCAGGGCATCAATATAATCTCTATGTACTGTTCTGCCCAGTCAGCACTTCATCAGGAGGAGCAAGCATGAAAAACACCCACCAAACACTCCAGGAGACCACAGCAAATAATGGGTTCTCTTCTGATGGATGGGGAAGAAGAGAAACCTCCAGAAGAATCTGCGGTCTTATATCGCCAGGTGTTTGGGATGGCATGGGAAAAAAACAAGCATGGGAAAATCTCGACATGCACGGCCGAGGCCATGTGGGTACCTACCAATGTCATCCAATGCATAGGAATAATTCCTACCATGGATGAGAACAATTGGTGGTGAGGGCTCGGCCCTTACAAAGATGTTGCAGTGTCATTGAAGTTATCTGAGCTGTGTACTATCTCCCCATCATTTCAAAAGAGCCTCAACAAGAGAACACATATTCACCAGCCCAAGCATAAAGTTGCATTTGTCAATGCCAGTGAAGTTGAGAGTGATGGTGATGCGACTACCGACGACAAGTGGGAATGGCAAGTAGAAGAGGGGGAAGAGGAGCAGGAGGTGAGCTCAGGTGCTGCTTTGGCTTGGGTTGATGAGGCATTCACACCTGCTGGCCAGGACGAGCTGTATGAGTACTTTGTTCATGAAGCAACAATTGAAGACCTACTTGAAGAGGAAATTGAGACCACAAGCCAACCATTGGTCCAGATAGTCGAGCCTTCACTGCCCCCAGGTGTCCTCATTCATGCTAAGCCTCTCATCCAGCATGCATGGGTGTAAGTGCAGAGCACTATACTCATTTATTCTCTATGCATGCAGTCTTTGTGCATGCATCTTCCTATGCATATTGCATATGCAGGAATTTATGCATTGCATTTACATGCAGGAATTTATGCAGTGCATTTACATGCATGCATTCCCATGTATAAGCTGTATGAATATTCAGCTATATTTGTTGTGTATGTATTCATCCAGATGATGTAACATTCCATGTGTATAATGTTACATTTGAAATACTTAGTAAGGATGTGGCATTTGATGTGTGTAACTTTACTTTCTGACACACAGTTGGTACTTAGTAAAATAGTAGTCGCATATTGTTGTAGTTCTTCAATACTCAATCCACATGTATTACAACCAGTGCATGTTTTGCTAGTCAACTACACACTATACTACAACGACACTCAGTGAGACACCCAGTGTCTACAATGCGCCAAGATTGCCAATGACAAGGAGGAGTACTTGGCAGTAGAAACTTGCCAGATGATAGCTAAGATCGAAGGGAGGCCCGTTGTGGCGATGCTAGATGATGGGAGCGAGATTAACATTATGCCTTTGGAGTTGTGGAATAAGTTAAACAAGGAAAAGTTGCTATCATTATGTACAGATGTTATCTTTAATGTCTTCGGCATTCATGGCAGTGGAGAAGCCATGTTAGGACAGACTCAAGTCGCTGTTGAGTTCAGCGGAGTCACAACGCATCACAACTTCGTTCTGGGTTGCATGGGGAGTTTCCAAGGTGATTTTAGGTATGCCTTACATCTGGAAAACCGAGTCGATATCTAAAATTGGAGTGGTGAGCATCATGTAGTGAGGCAGAATACTTGTACAGAAGAGACTCACCAGTATATGCACCTTCCAGGAGGCCCCAAGAAGACTTTCTATGACCCATCTGTTGAAGTGGAGGGTATCTGCCCTATGCATCCCTATTGGCGATAGCCCGGCGTGCCTGTCTTTCTCTTTTGTTCTTCATACCTTTCTATTCTCTTTTTGTTCTTCGGCATTATTGCCATATTCCTTATTGTTCTTCGGCACGATGCATGCTCAGAGCTCTTGTACTGCCTAATATATATATCAAGATCCCTGCATCATACATCATGCACTATCACTTCTTTTCTTGATCATACAATCGGATTTGCTCTCCTTTACCATCTGCCCAGTGGAAGGTTGTTGTCCAACAAGAGTTGCTGTGCAATCTGCGCATGTGAATTTGGCCAGGATCAGTGAGGACGCTGAAGCTTTTGAGTTGGGGGAAGGAGTTGGTGATTGGAATGAACCAGATGATGAAACAGAGGAGGATAACGAGTTGTTGCAGGCTGCTGAGGCATTGTGTAGCAATGTAGACATGGATGAAGAAGGAGGAGAATGGTGATCATTATGAGAGTCAAGAAGTAGAGAATAGATCTGGGGAGAGAGTGCCGTGAGTTGTGAGGGCGAGAAATGACATCAACAGGATCTGGTAATTGTTACAGAAAGGAGCAAGTCACCGGGCCTAGCCATTTCATGATGTGGAGGCAATTCAGAGAATCATAGAGACGAGAAAAACGAAGCCAAATCTGTGTAACCTTAAGATGAGCCACAGAAGACCTTAAAAACCGTTTGAGGGTCTGTGAATGTCTGCAGGGGCCACCGAAAGTGACCTCAGCCAGACACGCCATTGGCTGAATTGTGTGAATATTAAAATAGAAGGTTTCCAATGCCTGAAAATTCTGAGCAATAATTTATCAGGCCCTGGGCCACCTTTGGGGACCTGGGAATGCACCTTTGAATTGACCTTCTAAAGTACTCTCGATGCCTCCCAAACTCAGCTCCAAGCCTGGTCAACCAGTTTTCATATCATCCCCAAGGACTTATTCCACCTTCAAATGCATACATAAGCTGCCATCAATTCTGCTCAGAAGAGCTATCCATCGTAAAAGGCCATATATAATACTACAAGGTCCATATGCATGACCTTCTACCTTGATGATAATTATATGTACATGTAGCCCCAAGCCAGTACTATCCAGCAGTGGTACTCTATGCATTGGATTCTACTCCATGCAAGAGTAATAAAACACAGCATCTAATTGACGATTAGTGAAACTAATCCCTTAATGAGCACGCTTCTTAGCCATAATATATTTATGGAACCATTTGTACATTTTTTAGAGGCATACTTACAACTATACAGGGGTGGACTTGGTAGAAATACACCCCAAACCAGTGATCGAAGCCCATACTACTGTAGCAGTGCCACTGTCCTCATAGAGTGTCAGGGGGCTATCTCTTCTGGCGATAGCCTTCAACAGGTTAGGGACAACAAATGATCCGAGGGCCTTTTAAATAGGCAGCCAGATCAATGCCGGAAGATGATAGCTTTAAGTAGACGAAGAATACTTGGAGAAGACAACAATAGTGGATCGACAAGTATCTAAAACTATGGAAAAACTACTGTCTTATATACCTTTACACCTCAAGCTCTGCTGACTCATCTTTCCCACACCAGCCAGCTCTACATCCTTTTGCGTTGCCGAAACCCGGTGGCGAGGAAGGTGTCGGAGGGTTGTCGATCTCTCTATCTCTGTATATCTCTCGGGGGAAGGCCGCGGCCGAAAATGAAGGGGTATGCTCGGACGCGGACTGAAGTGGATGAGGAAGGGTTACCGTCATAATCGTGCTGACATGAGGAAGAGGTCGGGTGGCGACAGCCACGTGACATAGAGGCTGGAAAACATTTGATGCTACTTTAGTTTTGTGTCCTCGGTCATTTGTCTACAGTTGTTCTTCTCAGAGCATTAGAGCATTAGATTCAGTCATTGGGATTGCTGAGCTCGAGAGTTTGAGAAGATTAAGCTGCTTGGGGCTATTGTCACAGGCGTCACGTCAGTCAGCATAGCTGCCCGGCGCTCAACTCGGATGATGTAGAACTCGACGATTGAAGGTGAAAGATTCATGCCTAGCAGAGCCGGACAGAAGAATTACCAGGCTGATGGAACAGAAGCTGGACTTAGAGGAAGGAATAGCCAGGGCCTGAAGGAGCAGGAGCTGGACTAAGGGCTGACTGAAGCGACTTAAAAGGAAGAATGCTCGGAGGCAAGGTAGTGAGAAAGGACAACAGTATTGATTTTCTAAGGACTATGAAAACTACGAAAAGCTATCTTTCTTCTTCTTATATACCTTTCCTTCCTTCTGCTTACGTACTCTCTGAATAAAGATGTTGCTAACTCATGGGGGGACGAGGCTGTCGGACCGGAAGGGATGAACACTGACCAAGTGTCGGGGAAGAAGAGGATGCTGACCAGGCAAAAAGAAAGAAGAGGCAAGCCGAAGATATTTTGTTGACTTTGCAAGAGTCGGTCGGTAAATCGCAGTCGTCTGAGGTGGAGGTCATTTATAGTTACGCCGGGGACAAGGTGGAATGTCAGGCTGTCATCTGGTTGCAGACACTGGAGAGTGAGACTTTTGCATAATATCATAACAGCTATGCATTTTATCTACTCTAAAGGCTATGCCTTTTATATCTTTCTCACCAGCTCTATGAGCTGACTCATCTTTCTCACACTTTCCCTGTATCCTCTGCTCGGACCTCTATCCTCCCTAACGCCTCCTTGCACGGTCCTACTCTTCCTCTCTCCTTCTTCCCTCCATCTCTTTCCTCTCGGCACCCCAAACTACTTTCCTTTCTTCCTCTCGTTCTCCTCCTTCTCTTCCTCCTACTCTCGTTCCTCTGTATCCTTACAAATTCCTTGTGAGGTCCAAAGTACTACTCTATTCCTTTGGTATGTCGATGGAATTTTGTATACATAGCTATGGTAAAAGATTTATCCTCCCTCACCAATGCCCAATTTGTATGAATACTCAATTCAGTGCAAAAATTACATTCTCACTCAAAATCATTTCATGCTGAGCCAGTGAATCCTACTCTAGAGCTTTTTGCACTTGCTGCAGCATGGCTAGAACTTTCTCCTCCTCCAATCGTCGTCCTACCAGCTGAAATCCAATAGGTGCACCTCGCCATTCTTCTGGGTCAGAATCTTCATCAAATGCCATGATGTCAGTCAAGGGAGGAAAAAAGTCTGTTACCACTCACATAAGGCTTGTACCACTTTATCCAAGTCACTCCTTGGAGTGAACCCTTTCAATGGCAAGTCGATGCTTGGATCTTGGAACAGGCCACTCGGAAATGAACCTGTAGACAGTTGGAAAAGAGGTTGAAAGTCGGCATAGGTGTGTTCAAACACTCCCCATTTGGAACTGGGTAGATCTGCTCCATGAGGTCGAGCAAGGAATGGGGCTGCAGGACTAGGCAAGTCGTTCATGACAGGGTCAACCATAGAAATATATATCCTTCCAGGATGATGGTAGACTTACATGATTAAACCATCAATGATCTCTCCACAGCCTGACCAACAGGCACTATCTTGCCAGTGATCCAAAAATTGCCTGGCGCATAGATCACGTTCATGTTGGTTTCTCCATGTCTGACTGACAGTTGGGGGTACAAAATCGGATTCTGGGGTCATGCGGAGTAGTTGGGCTACTTCAGGGATCATAGGTTCCCCTGAGGCAGCAACTCGATGGCGAACTATATGTTCCAGATTGTCAGCAAATATTCACATGACAAGATAACTCTCTGACTGGCGTGAAATACAGAACCAACCTTCTTCCCCACCGTCAGCAGTCCAGAAATCTAGCATCAAACGACCGGCATTTTTGGCGAGCGGACCTTGCCACTCTACTACTTGGTGCCCAGCTTTTCGTAGTCTTTCAATAACATGTTTGAGAGCTCGTTGGATTGGAGGATGCGGTGTGACCTTCAAGCGCAATTCAGCATCTGATAAATCTCTCTTCGGGGCGAATGCTTCTTTATTGGTCAATCAATCCCACTTACGAATTCGTCGCCGTTAATATAAGCAAAACAACAAGGTCTCTCGGCCAGCGCATCACTTGGTTTCTTCCACTCGAGTGGGATTACATCCGGGTCGTTGTTCCATGGCTTTGAGGCCATGTAGACAGACATGAGCAATTCGAGGTCAGAAGGTGACTGACCCATGGGCCCCAGGACGCATCGAACGGCCTCTTGGCCGAGGAATGTGTCCGCCAAGCCGCGATACGATACTCGCCCGGGAGAAGGTCGCAGACCGTACAGGTTAGTCGACCTAAATTACCTTTAAGCTGTACTATACAGTAATAAGACAAGGAAGCGAGCTATAGCCTTACGCTGAAGGTAGCCGGATGCTTCCACCGATATCTGTTCCCCAGCCTACTGGACTTCCACGAAAAGCGAGAAGAGCTGCCTCACCGCCGCTGCTGCCTCCGGGGGTAAGAGATCTGTTCCAGGGATTGAGCGATCGTCCAAATAAATGGTTAACGGTTTCGCCCATCATAAGTGTATGACCGAGATTGGTTTTCACAAATGGGATTGCTCCTGCAGCTCGTACTGAAGTGAGAGGTATTAGATAGAGGTGCCCAGTTCACAAAAGGCCCGCTTACATGATGCAATCATGACACAATCTTTCTTAGCTTTACTCCCCACCCAAGCAGAGTAGCCCATGGTTGTGTCGAGACCTTCTACGTCGCAAGAATCCTTGGCGGTGCTGTAAGCGTTCTCCTGAGCTAGCATATCCGCAGGCACTCACTTTACATGAGATTGGAAGGCCGTGCAATGGACCGATCGTCTTTCCCTCTCGAGCGAGGTATTCGTCAAGGTAATCTGCCTGAGAAAACGCGGTCTCAAAATTCACCTCGGTAATGCTGCACCATCATGAGCCAATCTCGACCAGACTGAGCAAGCGGCGCACTTACGGATTCAGCAACTGGTGGGCAATAGTGGTTCGATGGGCAAAAGCTTCAGTCACTTCCCTCGACGTCCATTGGCGGCTGGCGATTTTGCTCAAGATTTCCGAAACTCCGGCTCCTGTTATCCCGATTTCCCTTTCTGAGAGACAACCTAGAGTTTCAGGTACATTTTGGACATTGAGGACATCGCTTGGTGGTAGTTGATCTGAAGGGATGAGCCATTTGGGTGGCAGTTTTGATTCCCTTTCCCTGCGTTTTGTCGAGACGGCTTCTTCCCATAACATGTTTGGTAGGTAACTGGGAACATGACTGGCTTCTTGTGGGGACGTGAGCTTATAATGGATCGATGGATCAGAAAATTGCTGAGGAACCCGGCCCTTATCAGCAGGTCGACAGACTCATCCGGTCACTCACCCGTCGCCTAAATTATTACGTAAATAATTGAGGGATTGACAGGACATCGTCGATCGGCCCGATGTCATGCACGAGGTTATTCGGGTTGAGACCCTCAATGATTCGGGCGATAACAGATTGGACAGATAAAGGTCGTAAGACTTGCATCCGGGTGATGTTTTGCGGTTATCCTTCTCTTTTAACGCCCTTCCAACGCCTGTTTCCACAAGATGAGCCCATCTACCTCCGCGACTGGCTTGACATCCCTCCATCGAGGTACAAACTCCAAAGATGCAAATGCAATCCGCCGCACCCAACGAGCTCCTACTAGCTGTATGCAGTGTGAGTGTCCTGCTGCCATGTCTCGCACGAGGGTCAGCCCTGACATTTGATCTTTAGGTACCAAACGCAAGATACGGTGTTCAAGGACAGTACCATGTACCCAATGTGTGGGACGAGCAGAAGGGCATCGCTGTCGCAGAGAACTTGTTTTAGTCAAGGGGAAAGAGCTGCGGGGAGGGCAAGACGAGGTAAAAGAAGATAGCCCTATATCGGTGGAGCAATTACTAGCGGAAAATCGTGAGCTCCGTCGGCAGTTGGCGGAACAGAAGTATCGACAGTCTGGCGACACATTGGCAAGTACAGGGTATGATCGGTCTATAGCTCGGACATTTGTCTCCAGTCATGAAGTCGAAGGTGAATCGGGGGACACCATAAATGATCTAGAGAAGATGGCGGCAGTGATGCTGTTGCTGGAAATAGGGAGAAGCCGGGAAGGGAATGCCGATACATTTGGTGAGTAGATTGCATTAATGCTTTCCCCATAATTGATATCCACCTAACGCCTTTAGAATTTGCCAAGCTACAACAGTCTCAGCCTTGGTCTTTCCCTCGTCTGTTTGTCACTCCGTCACTCCCTACTCTTCCGTCAACCTTCCTTAGCACTCGCCTTGTCACTTTCGCGGTCGAAGCTCTCGGCTTCCTTCATGGGACTATACATGGCCCGTCTTTCCTTCAAAAACACAGGAGGTTTATAGAAGAAAAGGATAGTCAAGGGATTTTATTTATGGGTACAGCATGGTTGAGTTTCTATTTCAGCCAACTAACACTAGCGCTTCATCATCTGCCCCCCTTAACGACTGACGCTTGGGGCATCTGTGGTAAGCGCTCTCTCATTCCTGTCCCATCATGCACCGTACTCGAGCTCTGCCATGCTTATTATGACTCCTACAGACCCCAAATCACTGGCACAACTTTGGTTCAATACATCACTTCAACTGTTATGGTCCTCCGATTTCATGGTATCCCCGGATATTATGTCCCTCCATACAATCTGCGCCCTGTCATGCGTGTTCTACGCCTATGGGTGAGTTCAACTCTCGACAAAGTTCTCTAAAAACCAGAGAGTCGAGACTTATCCTCACCTCACAGTCCCCCGGTTTTTGGAAGCATTTTAACCGCCGCTGGTGTACGTCTTGCCCAGACATTGCAGATTAATCAAATCCACGATGAAACCTTGTGTAAATCAGCTGAAAAAATGGACCCTTGCCGCATACATGGTGTAACTACCACTCATATTGCTGGAGGTCCGGATATGCTTGATAGAGAGATTCGGAGAAGATTATGGTGGTTCCTTTTGTATCGCGATTGGTGAGTGTTGCAGATTGTTTGGATGGCCCGTGTTTCTCTGC
Organism: Cryptococcus deneoformans JEC21; assembly: GCF_000091045.1. Classification (NCBI taxonomy): domain Eukaryota; kingdom Fungi; phylum Basidiomycota; class Tremellomycetes; order Tremellales; family Cryptococcaceae; genus Cryptococcus; species Cryptococcus deneoformans. The sequence goes on from NC_006683.1 coordinate 648,415, forward strand.
CTGGACTATCCTGGCTGAAGCATCTCTCAGGCTTTCATTACCTGCCGGATTCCCTTATATTGTAGCAGCGGAATCGCTACAATCTCCTGATCCACTCAACCTATCAGATCACCATCTCGTATCCCACGGTCCAGTCGTGGTGCCCCCCGTTTGTTTACCAACAACAGCTTCTTTTCATCTGGCCAGAACGCGCATCGCACGATTAACGCATCAGTTCTTCATTGCCTACCGTTCACTTGAGAGGCACGACCCGAAACGGTATGACGTGGTTCGAAGCACCGATGCTAGTTTTGCAAGTCTTTTTGAGGATATGCCTTTCTTCAATCCTGGCGGTGACGGGCAAAATTCATCTTCCCCTGAAGTTGCTTCTTGGTTACCGTTTGCACGTCATTTGGTATTAAGCTTGGTTGCGCATAAGAGACTTCTCCTCTTCAGGGATCATTTTGCCATGGCGTGAGTGTGTGATTGTTCTTCAGCATAATGTCGCGATGTCGAGCTGAGACACCCATTCCTACAGATTTAGCAACTCGACCTACTGTGAGGCGAGGGATATGTGTGTGGCCAGAGCTTTAGAGATCCTCGATATCCGGCGAGCCTATCCCCAACCTTCTTACCTCATCCCGTAAGTTGATCGCTTTTTTTAAACTCCCAATATACTTGGCTGACTATTTTCCCTTCTATGAAGGGAGATGTCATCCCACTGGGCCGCAGCAGCCAATGTACTAGCTTTAGACTTAGTTTACACACCGTCTTCCAGACAATGGAGCCCAGAGAACAGGGCACTTCGCATCGCCGATGTGGGGGAGCTACTTTCAGTCCTCAAGGTAAACGAGTCATGCGATAGCCATACGTCAAAGATTGTCACTCAGGTAGAGACATTGTTCGCCCTTGACCAATGTTTGAGAGAAGGGAGTTATGATGAAAATGCATCGGCTTTACTTGTCAGCCAGTCGGTGATTTTGCCTCCTGAGGAGGAGCAGGAAATATTCCCCCAGTTCTTGGCTGATGATATCTCGTTTGGTGAGTGTAGTCTTGATTCACAAAGGACAATACTAAAGTTGCCCCAGCAAACATATTTAACGAGTTGAGACATGACTTGGAGAATGAAGCCGAAACTAACGGTCTATGGTGATGTACATGATGCAAGTATACATGCGAGTTGTATTGTAACATGAAATCAATTATCAGATACCACCTTCAAAAGCAAGTTGATCCCTAGTACGGTTTGACACCTGCGAGCTTAAGCCTAGCATAACACTTCAGTCTCGACTGTCTGTGACGAATTGTCCCCGTGCATGGGTCACTCACAATTTGTCGGTCTGCTCGGGTTCGTTGAATGGTTCATAGTGCGTATATGGACATTGCTTACCATCGCGCAACACAATGGACGTCTTCGGAGAAAGGAATGTACACGGCCAGTGAGTCTATTCCAAGAGACTGAGTGAGCATGAGAGGGATTTATAGAACCTGAAGAGAACATACAGTCATCTTCCGTTCTTTGAAGAGCTGCTGCTTGATGTTCAGTTGCTCAGGAATACAGGTAGTCGCAGGAGCGTAACAAGTGTCTGAAAAGGAAGATTTTACTCAGCGGAACCCATAATGAGTCAGCTTGAAAAAAGGCCACTCACAAACAGCACATCTGTCCACTTCGCCGAGCGGTGGTACGTTATAATGAGCAGTACGAGAGTCCCACAGGACTAAGTCTCCAGGCTCCATCTCAGGTTTGATCCATTCGCATCCGTTTTCGTAGAACCATTCGAGGATGGACTCAGTAAAACCGAACTGCAAAGGAAGTTGGCAAAGAGTAGGCACATAGTATAAGGAACCCCATAGGTTGAAAAAGATGATCACCCACAAAGTCAGACTCTTGAATGTCTTTGGGGAGTCGGAAACCGTCCGTACCATTCCAGACTTTGGTGAAATACTCGTCATTAAGCTTGTGGCTGTTCTTCAAAACCCTCAAGCCGCCATCCTTGGGTCCCTGTCCAGATAGCATTAGCAGACATGTCCTTGTAAAATAGGATATAACTCAAGTACGTTGTAGTTGAGGTTGACGAGGCCTTGAACGCAGACGCAACCCCTCTTCTCTGGATCCTGGTCAACGTGCCACCTGCGAAGTTATTTAGTTCAAAATTGCTAAGAGACGACGAAAGGAATTGCTGACTGACCAAGCAGGTTGATTTGGGTCTTGCATATTACCCGGCAAAGAGAGATTGGCGCCATCAAAGCTAACCAAGAGCTCATCCGTTCCCCAAAGCTTGGCAAATGCGTCCAGAACACCTTGTTCTTGTCGAACTTCCCAGACGAATGCTTCATGACCTATGGAATGATGAAACTAGAGCGGAGTTGAAAACTTTTATTAGCCATCGACAAGAGCAAGTCGTTGAGTCAAACTCACCATACCACCCTTCCTTACAACAGGGACCTTCTCGGGTATCCAAGTTGATCTATTCTTCTGGTCAAAGCCCATTCCCCATTTCTCAATCCAGTCAAAGAAACTCTGTCGGTATCCCAAAGCCTTCTCCTTGGGTACCGCTCCTTTGAGGACGACGAAGCCATCTCGAGCGAGATCGTCTCTCCAGTCTCCAAAGTGCTGGTTGAGATTGATGGTGAGCGGAACCGCAGCCGCAGACTGACTGTCGGACTTCAGATTTAGAGATCCGACATTGTCACCTTGAAGCTTAAGAGTTGGCTGGGTCTGAGTGATGGAAGTCATGTTTAGTGCGCTCTGTGTGGTAGAGGGGCTTATCAACAATGGCGAGAGATTATGAAGGAATTGTTCATATATACGTTCTTGACGACGGCTGACCTAACGGAGCGGTTTTCCTGAAGGCCATGTGATCGACCGGGGGATTGCGTTGCTCCGAAATGGAATATGAGATGGAAGATAAGGAGGAAAGCGAGAGAATAGATTTTGGTCATGCTGAGGACGAGATAAGCCAGCCGGACGAGCTGGCGGGTGAGTTGTGAGCCATCGGGAATCAGTACGTCGGGAATTAGTCACATGTAGTATGTGCCTGAAATGGTCCTCAACTTCCGAGTGAGTTGCCGGGCGTGTTATCAAGTTATAATTTGTCTCGTGATAACGCTGGAACATAAATAGTGTCCAATCATGCACAATATATTACTATAGAATCAAAACCCCCACCTCGTTTTTTCTTCTGGTTCTGTAGCCGTAGAATCAGCCGATACATACCAATCAACTATTAGCTGCCATGGCTCCAGGTCACAGCGTATCAAGCAAGTTCGTTTTCGCTGAATACCAGAACAATGCCCATCCACAATGGTGGAAAGATCCTGGGATGAGACGAGGCAACCTTGTCATACTGCTTTACATGGTAGCTCAAGCGACGGGTGGCTATGACAAAAGTCTCATCAACAACTTACAAAGTATTCCTACCTGGGAAGCCGGTGAGTATCAGGCAGTAGAATTATGACTATCACCCGGCATGCTGATACTACACGACGTTGACCGAAGTCGTGGGTCATCCTACTGGATCCGCATTGGGTGTCGTCACCGCTATGCTGTCCATCGGTGTCATAGTTGTAAGTGTTTTCTACCTGATTTTGGTGGCCAACGTCAACGCTCACACTGGCTTCTTCGCAGGGTTCACCGTTTTTTGGTTGGTTAAGTGATTGGAGAGGCCGGAAAATTACTATGTTCATCGGTTCCTGTATCATGTACGCTGATATATAAGTTTCAAAATGACCGCTCATGTGGGTTCAGGCTGGTCGGTGCTATTCTACAAGCTGCAGCGACTAATAGAGACTTTTTCATTGGGTATGTCCGCTCCTGTTATGGGTAACAACGCTCGCTGACTGACTGTTAAATTAGTGGTCGATTCTTGATTGGTTTCGGTGTCGCTGGGACCTTATGTTCAGGCCCGCTTTTAGCCTCTGAAATTGTAAGTGGGCTTTAAGATAAGGAGTGGCTCATATCTCTTTTCAGGCACACCCTCGTCAGCGTAGTGTCGTCGCGTCATTTTATAACACGTTCTGGTACGTCGGCAGTATTATCTGGTGAGTAAGACAGTTTCCATTCTTTTACCGTGTCCATGCGCTAAGCCTACCGTGGTTATCAGCGCTTGGTTATCTTTTGGAACTGCCTACCTTTCCAATGACTGGGCATGGAGGATCCCCTGCATTGGGTGAGTGTGTTATGTAACTCAGCAGCGGCTGCATGGTCGTTAACCATTTATGATTCCCAGACAAGCTGTGCCCGCACTCATCCTTGTCTGTATCGGAATGTGGCTTCCAGAAAGCCCCCGCTACCTAAGTAGGGCTTACATTCCGCCAGATATGCGGGGTTCAATGCTAATGTCGCATTATAGTGAAAAAGAATCGTACAGATGAAGCTCTGGCAATTTTGGCTCGTTACCACGCCAACGGTGACGAATCTGATCCTTTGGTACAATTCGAATTGCAAGAAATCAAACAAACGCTCGATGCTGAGGCGATGTACGAGACTAAAGGATGGATCAAACCTTGGCTCGACCTCGTTTCGACCGGTTCGAACCGGTACAGGATGTTTATCATTACCATTATGGTTATCGGTATTGACTGGTGTGGAACATCAATAACCTCCTACTATGTAAGAAACAGCTTTTTAGCCCTTGGCCACAATGCTTATTATAATGCCGGAACTGCATCGTTGATGGCAGCTATCCACTATTCTGTCTTCTGTAGGTATCACATCTGCAACCCAACAGTGAGTACCTAACCTCTGCGATGACCTATCGGTATCTCATGAACTCACTTTTTTTCCTAGAACTGGGATTGTACGTATAAGCTGCCTATGAACACCGTTTTTTGGGTCTAGAGGCTAACTTGAATTGTGGTAGAACGGCGGTCTTCAAGTCTTCAACTGGCTTACTTCGGTCGCCGGTGCCATGCTCGTTGAACGCCTTGGTCGTCGGGCCCTTTGGCTGACCAGCTTTGGAGGAATGCTTGCAGTTAATGTACCATTCGGAGCTTGCAGCGCGTATGTCCATCTTAAGATATCTTATTGCTTCATAAACGCGGAACTGATATGTGTCCCCTTTCTAGGTTATACGCTAAGCGCGGCGATTTAGCTGCTGGTCGAGCTGTAGTTGCCTTGGTATTTCTCTATAACGGGTTCTACAACATTGGCTGTAATCCCTTACCATACGCGTCAGTATACTATTGTAGAGCAATTGCATTCTCGCTGAAACCCGCTAACGGTCATTTAGTTATGCTGTCGAGATCTTGCCATACAACATCCGTGCAAAGGGGTTGGCATTTGAGGTTGCTTTTGACGCTTCTCAAGGTGTTTTGGGGCAATGGACAAATCCCATCGCTATGGATGCTCTGGGATGGAAATTCTATTTCGTCTATACCGCATTGTAAGTATTTAAAAACCATACACGTAAATAGATTATGGGCTGATCATCTCGGTATCTCGGTCATCCTGCCTATAGTCTCGTGCTCATCGTGCTCGCTGTCTACTTTACATTCCCCGAAACAAAAGGTAGGTGAAAGGCTAATGCAATTTATTTTCGGTCATGCCGACGCTGACTGTCTCAGGCCTCACTCTTGAGGAGATTAAGGAAGTTTTTGGAGATCGAGACTCAGTGAATCCCGCCGTACCAGACGACTATGACCCTGCCGAGGCAAAGAGCGACGATGCCAAAGTCGACATCAAGGATGTACCTGTAACAGTTACTAGATAAAGGTCTATTTTATAGGTAGAGGTCAACACAAATTGATGCTCCACATTCTCTTCTCTTATTTTCATGATCTGGGTACTGGTAGACTGATTGTTGTGGCTTTTTTGTAGAAAGCATGTTCTGGTATTCGCTGATTGCTGTCTTTCTCATGAGTTTTATGCTATAACATATAGTGCTATATGTTGCGACACTCTCGAGGTATGCACAATAGTTCTGCCACTTGAAGCGCATAAGAATGAGATAAATCAGCCTTTCAAAACTTCACTCACATTATCTGATTGATTGGTGAAAGCTTAAATAGGAAACCAAAGTTAATCAATCACCGGTCCCTGATGACAAATGGCAGGCGACTTGCCTTCTGGACAATAGATCGGCCCTAAAAAGGCATAGAAATAAACTCATGACTTGAGGTTGGCGTGATCTTGGCATGCATTGCTCAATGACAGGTTTGCATAGAACAATCTAACGATCTACAATGGTATGACTGCCTACTTTTCGTAGCAGGATTGCCGTCAAAATGTAAAAAAGGCCGTATGATCCAATATCAGTCGTCCGAATTATTATCTATATTACATGGCGGGGAGCACAACTGCGGATTTTCCCGTCAGTGACTATCACTTTTGGTCGCCATTCGACGCGAGGACAATAATAGCAACTTACAGTCTGAAGCCTTGAATGCCCACCATTGGTCATATTTGGCAGACTTGTCCTTATCTTCCTTGAGGCCCATCAAACCCCAACGTCCCTGTAAGCTCATCCCAACATACCCTATACCTCCATTCTTGCCTGCGAAATCCTCAGCCTCCACCCAGATAATCAGCTCCTCAGGTTCAGGAGTATTCTGCTCCTTATCTGTTTCTTCCTCACCGTCTCCATCCTCTGCGTCATCACGGTTGGTCTGGATAGGGAGCGATTTCTTAAATGTCGGCTGTAAGGGGGATTTGATGGTGACAATTCGGTAACATTTGGAGATATAAGCAGGAGCACCGGCCTCAGCTGGCTGAGGAGGCAACACTGCGATGATGATACGGTTGGAGAACTCGATGTTTTGAATGAGGTGAATGTCATCAATTGAGAAGGGCTGGATAAGTGAATGGACAGCGTTGATAGCTGTTCGTCAAGAAGGTTTTGGGATCAGCAGATGTCCTTTGATGAAATAGGTACAGATCACTTACCATCTTCCTTGGTAGGCGGGTCAAGGCGCTTGTCAAGGACTGTGATACATTAGCTTTGATCGACCGACGGACCGCAATCTGCGACGTACTTTCATCAACAGTCCAGCCGCCTGCTTCGTCAGAGTCTCCAGTTTCAGCTTCGTCAGGATTTTCAGGCTTAGTCTTCTCTTCAGAGGCTTGAAACTCCGTAGAGAGTGATCCCCATTGGCTTTCCTTCTCAGGGCCACCGGGTTCAGGTCCACTATGAGAACCTCCCCAAACAGCCCAGCTGGCTCTATTCCAACGAGTCCCTCGGACCAGAATGTTCTCCAATTCCCGGGCTCGGATGAGCTTTGCTGGACCGGATCGAGCAATAGCAGCAGCTTTCTTGAATGCTGAATGCAAGGCAGGTTCAGGGAAGACATTGTGGTGAGCCAAGAATGAGATGAAAGCAGCGGTCATGGCTGATGAGAAACACCTTTGTCAATTATTCCAGCCATCGAACAATGACGATACTCACTAGCAAGCTTAAGAGCCGGTTCAAACTCCCTAGAAATATGAATCAATCGTCTATATTACTACATTCCGAGTATCATACGACTCACCATGCTGTTTCAACTTCCTTCCTTGCAAAAGTCAAAAATTGACGGACGCTGTTTTCAGGCTCTCTAAGCAAGACACAAGTTTCCTCCAGTCTAGGCGGCCTGTTACCGTACTGCCCGTATCGTTGAGAAGGGAGAAGCACTGGCGCGAGACCAGTCTCATATCGCCTCCGCCTGCTGGCATATATTGTCGCGTTGGGTCCGCTCCCAGGCCAGTGGCGTCCAATGTAAGAGGTTCGGATACCAAACAGGTCTCGGATCTAGTGTCAAGGAAGCAATCAGCAAGATGACTACAATGAATTTATGGATGCTTGACGAGCGTACAATGTCAAAGAGGCGCTTGTTGTATTTGTACTGCAATTCGGCATCGCGGGATCTAATGAAATCGGCTGTAGCGTGAATAACTGTACGTCCAATTGTCAGACTCTAATGTGATCGTGAATGATAGCGAAATATGACGTACGGCGGGAGAACGGGGGAGACGAACTATGGAAGGAGGATATTAGTTAGGAAAGAATAATGCGACGAAAAACAGCTCACATTTCAAACCGGGTGCTGGAGGTACCGGCGGGTTCATGCCAGCCCGACAAAGGGTCTCCAATTTTCCAACAGTCTTCCTCCTTCAAACGTGATTCAGAGGCCTTTTTCATCTTTGACCTCGTAGTTTGAGTGGCATTAGGATTCTCCTTTTTTCGATCATTGGCGGCACGACGTTTCATTTTCTTGTGTCTCTCACGCTCTTCAAAAGTATGGTTAAGGCCGGTGTATGGGCGCTCCATCTCCACGAGAGGAAGACCTTGGTGGTCGTGAGGAGTAGCAAAGTCTGCACACGAGGACCATGCACAGGCCTGACGTGAGCAAGATGATACGAATTCTCATAAACCGCTAGACTCACTCTTGCCATCCTCTTCCCGATTCGCGGAAAATGGAGGAATCCAAGCGCCTTTGACTTCTGACTCCGAGAAAGGAATCAAAGAAGCGCCAGACGGAAGTTTGGGAAATGGGGGGAAAATTAGCTCGGGAGGACCTTCATCTTCGAGGCTGTCCTCATCATCAGATGATGGCCTGCCGTCGGCGACGGTCTCGGGAAGAGGGGGAATTTCGTCTAGGGACATGCTGGAAGCGTTGAAAGAGGTGTAGCTACAATTACTATTCTCGTGAGGGCACGTACCATTTGCGCTGGCGGTTGGCGCTGGTTGACCAACCCACGACGCACAATGGACATTGTTCAACGGAACCAAATGCAGTCACGTGACTTTTGGACGTGACTGTTTTTTAGTTCACAGAGGATTATGGGCTGTTCCTTCAGGGTCTCCGCAGAAAGGCGACAAACATTCGCCCCCACTTTCCTACACTGGCACTTCTTGCACAACAACTCACACTTCATTCATCCATACATACATCCACCACATCGCCCATGCCTAACATATCACGCAAACCTCCTCCGAGTTTCTACCCTCCCTCTCACTCGCCCTCGCCTTCTCTCTATGCCCCCATACAATCAACCCCTGCACCCTCTTATGACCACCACGTCAACAACAATACCTTGAATCCATTCTCCGACGCACGTGAAGTCGGTGCATATGCTCAACTCCAAGGAGAAGAGCCAATAAATAGCGCACCTTTATACCAGCCTCCGTATGCTCCCCAACTACTCGTCGCTCAACCAACTCCTGTTTCTGCTCGCCTTCCGTTTTTTGAAGCTGCGCTTGCCCGCGCGCGCGGCATTCAAACACCCAACTTACCAGAAGCCCCGACTCCAACTTACGCCCAACCTTTACCTTCCTATCTTCCACCTCCCGACCCCAATCACCCTGATCTATCTGTTGGTTTGACTCAAGCCAATACAATTCGCTACGCAATCGATCCAAGGTCTCATTTGAGGGAAGAATCTCGCTCTCCTTCGCCGTTCATGGATGACAGCTTCGTTTATAATGACGCTACTCATCTTCATAACGTTGAACCGGACGTCGAAAATGCTTTGCTCGGAAGTGGAATGGGTTATGAACCCGAGAAACGGGTCGAATCTTCGATGGGCTTCAACGACTATGATGGCGATCTCTCAGTCCCCCAGTCATTTGGCGGCCGACCCCCTTCATGGGAGCAGGGCGGTATATTGGATGAAAAAGCGGAAATGTCGACTACTAAGCATTTTGGGCCTGCGCCTGCAGGTCGAGTCGGTCGGCGAGCGCACAACGCTGCGGGGTACCGGAGGATCAAACAATCAGCCACCCTCGATGAGAATGGTTTCTTTGCCATCGAGATGAACATCCCCACTCGACTGGCACAATTTCTACCTATCAAGGGAGTAGAAGAGCAAAAGACTACAAGGTGGGGCAGCGACTTTTGCAGGCTTGAGACCCTGTGTATTCGCTGACTCAGACGTAGGTATACTGCGATTACCACCGACCCAGATGATGTCCCAGCAGCAGGCTTCCGTCTTCGGCAGAACATAACCTCTCCACCCCGACAGACTGAACTCTTCATCGTGATCACAATGTACAATGAAAACGCCGAGCTCTTTTGCCGAACACTTTATGGAGTCATGAAAAATATTGCCCACCTATGTGGGCGTAAGAACTCGAGGGTCTGGGGCAAGGATGGTTGGCAAAAGGTGAATGATCTCATGTCTACGCGTAGGTGTTTCAATATTGATGTCAAGGTATTCAGGTCGTCGTTTGCATTGTTGCGGACGGTCGTAAGGCAGTCAACCCCCGCGTCCTCGATTGTTTAGCTGCACTCGGAGTATACCAAGAAGGTCAGGGTATATTCATCAGTCAAATTCATTGCTGACATTCCGATACTTTGACAAACAGGTGCAATGACGAACACAGTAAAGGATCGACCGGTCACAGCGCATGTTTTCGAATACACGACCAGTTTTGCTCTTGATGGTGATTTACACTTCAAATATCCAGACAAAGGCATTGTTCCATGCCAGATTATCTTTTGCATGAAAGAGAAAAATGTGAGCTGGGAGCCTCATCATGTATGCGTCGTGTATTCGTAGCTGATTACTTCTTTAGGCCAAAAAGATCAACTCCCATCGATGGTTCTTTAACGCCTTCGCGCCCTTGCTATCAGTACGTATCATTCATCTGTTCGACCCAACGAATGTGTCACTGACCATGTATGTAGCCAAATGTCTGCATTCTTCTTGATGTGGGAACGCAACCAGCTCCGAAATCCATCTATCATCTTTGGAAAGCATTTGATGTCAACTCTAATGTTGGTGGTGCCTGTGGAGAAATTGCAACCTTCAAGGGCAAAACTTGGAGAAGTTTATTGAACCCCCTTGGTAAGTGAACAACCGCCACATTATCTACATGATCAGCTAAACGCTAGTTTGTTGCGTAGTCGCCGCTCAAGCCTTTGAATACAAGATGTGAGTACAACTTGCAGATTCATTTGCGTCGAATCTGACGCTGATAATGGCCATAGGTCCAACATCCTCGACAAACCTTTGGAGAGTCTTTTCGGATACTGTACTGTTTTGCCTGGTGCTTTCTCCGCCTACAGGGTGAGTTGCAACAGCTGAGAATATCTTGTTCCGGGGACTCACAAACGGTGATATACAGTGGATTGCTTTGCAAAACAATGGGGATGGGAGAACGGGACCGTTGGCGAGTTATTTTGCTGGTGAACAGCTCAATACTGGAAAGGCAGACACATTCACTGGTAATATGTGAGTCCAAAATTGTAGAACTGGGAGCATTTTACTGACTGCCTTGTTCTTCATCAGGGTATGTTTTATAGCTGCATTTGATGCTTTTTGATTAATCTTCTAATTGGTTGCTATAGTACTTGGCAGAAGATAGGATCTTGTGTTTCGAAATCGTGTAAGCATCACTTCACGGTGATGATACATGTCATTATTGCTGATCCAGCACGTCGTATAGGGCCAAACCCAAGGCAAACTGGGTGCTTAAATTCGTCAAGGCTGCTGTTGGAGAAACGGATTGCCCTGATACCATCCCAGAGTTCATTGCTCAAAGAAGAAGGTGAGTAGTTCTCTTTATCGAAAGAAAATAAAAAATGTGTGTCTGACATTCTTCGTTTTCTAGATGGCTTAACGGTTCCTTCTTTGCAGCTGTGAGTGCCACACGGGTTTAGTTTAGAGTTTTACGCTTACATATCTTCAGGTCTACGCGTTAATGCACACGAACCAAATTTGGCGATCTGACCATTCGTTTGCGAGAAAGTCAGCCCTGATGTTGGAATCAGTGTACAACTTTCTGAACTTGATATTTTCTTGGTTCGCTTTGGCAAACTTTTACATTTTCTTTGTGAGTGAACAGCAACTGTTGCATGTCTATACAGATAGCCTAACAAAGGGAAAAAATAGGCCATCCTTACCAGCGCGTTAGAAGGCAGCGCTTTCAATATCCCTCATATCGATGTGCTCAATACCATTGCACGAGTACGCCGTTTTTTCAACCGTATAAGACACTAGCTCATTCGATGTTAGTATGGTTATCTCGGTGCTTTGATTGGTTGTTTCATCTTCGCAATGGGAAACAGGCCACAAGGGTATGTGTTCATTTCTGGGGACAAGAGAGACGGCCAGCCGACGCTTTTCATCTTTCTTCAGTTCGCCTTGGAAGTACAAAGCAGCAATCTACTTTTTTGCCCTTTTGACTACCTAGTGAGTCGTCACAAGTGATGCTGAGGCGTGGATACTAAAAGTTTTATGTAACACAGTATGCTGGTCGCAGCTGTGCTTTGTATGGTACAGGCGATCAAAAATATAAACAGCCCAATTTTTGCCAAGATGGTGGTATCACTCATAGCAACCTATGGTATTTATGTGATTTCCAGTTTCTTGGCCCTTGACCCTTGGTAAGCTGGTCCCCTTACTTGTCAAAGCTTTTCTGTGATTGACAATATATAGGCACATCTTTACTTGCTTCATCCAATATATGCTCTTCTCACCTAGTAAGTTTGGTGAACCTTTTATGAGATGGTTACTGATCTAAGAATTTCCTTCTGAAGCGTATATCAATGTTGTGAGTCTTTTCTTCTGCTCAGTTAGATATGCGTTACCATGTATTAATAATCTACTCTACAGCTCAATGTTGTGAGTATTGGTGTTTTTACTCTGAAAATGAACTGTCGACTAACCTAACCACCCAGTATGCGTATTCCAACCTGTAAGTCAAGGTACAACTCCTATTTTTAGCAGTTACTGACTGCACCACGTAGTCACGACTTGTCATGGGGTACAAAAGGCTCTGATGCCACCCAAGCGTCAGATTTGGGTGCTGTTTCCGGCGTGGGAAAGCATGTCGAAGTGGAACTTGTAACTGCTCAGCAAGACATTGATATTGCCTACCAGGATGCTTTGGACAATATCAGATTAAAAGGATCAAAAGTTGAAGCGGAATCTGGGCCCAAAAAGGAGCAATCTGAACAAGCCCAGAAGGATACTTATGTGAGTGATTTGCTATCATCTTGTGAGCAGCGGCTAAAGTGTTGCAGGCCAACTTTCGTACCAATGTAAGCAGGGCCACCATTTTAATACAAAAAAACAGGGATGACGCTAAATCATCATAGTTACTTTTGCTGTGGTCGCTGTCAAACGCCCTTCTCGCCAGTGCTATCCTTACGGGCAACACGTCTGGAGCGTTTGATGACGGTTCCGACAGTTCAAAAGCCACAATATACATGCTTGTGATTTTGAGTAAGTGATCTTGTTGTATTGGAAACAGGTAATGGTTGACACCAGAGTCATAGTCTTTGTTGCGGGAATGTCCATCTTCCGCTTCATTTGCTCAACAGCGTACCTTGTTATCAGTTTGTTCACGGGTTAAAAGTGTTCAAAAGCCATAAAGTGAAGGAATGTTTTAGAAATGTTCTTGTGTTGTTGGGGTGATATACCGAAGAAAGGTAGTTTTGAATTCCAATTCACGGACATTATAGCTAGCGCCATAGTGTGCAATTTAATAGTGTATGACATGTATCCTATCGTTGATCATGACGAGGTATGAGACCAGAGTTTTGAGAGACGTTGAGCGTTGACAAGGGGCAATTGTATGTACGGCTTTGGGCCATGGTTACGAGTTATTAACTAGGGGATATCCAAACAATCGAAAAAAAAAGCGGAGGTACATTCTCAACGGGAAGATGTACCCCCAAACCCAGTCGCTCGCCTCATCTCTCCCATTCCCCCTGCTGCCCCTGTTCTTGCTCCTCGACCCCACGGCTCATCATCATCATCATCATCATCATCTACCCTCCTAAACCTCATCCCTCGCGCCCAATCATCCTCCCGTCCGGCAAACAATCCTCTCCCCTGGAACGCCCGATACCGATACCCATCCCCCCTCTCCCTTGCGTGGTTGTTGTTGTTGTTACGATTATTAGCGAACCAAGCACCGAGCCCGCCTACGGCGAGACCGGTCCAGAAACCGGGGTTCCACCATGTGTTTTGAGCTGGTGCTTGAGTTTGCGGTGGTGGAGCGGTACGACGTTGGGCGAGCGGGGGGTTTTTGGTATAAGGGGGAGGTGGAGGGGGAGGGGGAGCTTGACCGCCTCCGAACCCTGGTCCCGGTCCCCATCCACCCCACCAACCGCCGCCGCCCCC
>NC_006683.1:662520-665084 GCF_000091045.1 Cryptococcus deneoformans JEC21
CTCCATCCCCCACCCCCGCCCCCCCCTCCAGGCCACAAACCGGGCAGCCTCCACCCCATACACCGACGCGAGAGCGTGCGGAAGAGGTTGTACAGGATGATGAACGTGACGAGGTAGAAGATGATGTTGAATGCCTTGTTGAATACGCGGTCTATTCGGTGGTTTCCGTTAGCAGTGATTTTGGGCGGTTGGGGGGGGGGGAGGAGAAGACAGACCGTAGTGGGAGGGAAGGGTGGAATACGGATCTTCACCGTACTCTAACCCTTTATTCACTTTGTACAGGTTATACGTCAATCCGCATGATCCTATGGATACCATGGGTCAATTCTCGAATCAGCTAAAAGCGCTGTTTTTACGATGCGAGATGATATGTACCTTGGAGGATGTAGGGATCGCCTGGAGCTGACCAGCCTTCACACGAGACGTCTACTTTGCCGAGTCTCAAAGAAGACGGTATATCGGTATCGCACTATGTATATTTAGTCTGCGTATTATTTCCAGCTGCCTGGTATCCAGAGCCATCCTCCAGGGCCAAAACATACCTTCCACTGAACATTACCCAACCCATCATCCCCCATGTTGGTACACTGCACCACGTCTGGCTGGAATACCTTGCATCCGGGACCTTGGCATGTGAGTTGTGCTAACGATACGCTCAGTCCTCCTACTGACCTGTCTCTGTGGAGGGGGGCTCACGGATAGGATTCGTCCGTCGTCCGGCGGTATACTTGTCCGCGTAGAAAGTGAGCGTCTTGACCGCGCTCAGAGCGATTTTCTTGGCTCCCGCTGTGTTTCTTTTCATCGATTCTCGATTGTTCTTGTTCTGTCTGGAGTGGGTTTTGATTTGAATAAATGACTGTCCAGGCAAGGGAGTGGCGCTGAAAAGTGGAGGTGGCGGGATCCGACGTGGAAAAAACCGGCCTCCACGTCAGCCGAGGTTTTTTAATCTTATCTCAGGTCCCGGTGCGCTGCTGCTAGAATCGTGGAACGGAAAAGTTTCGAGGAATAGTTTCGAGGACAAAAAACCACGCACTGTTGAAAATGCCGCTACATCTCAAAGACATCAAGAAAACACTATAATGAAATATGTAGAGATGGTAACATGGTACAAAAAAAAATAAACCGCGGCGTTGAAGCCGTCTCTTTTTTACTCTCCCTTTCTTCTTTCATCTCGGTTCGGTGTACGCCTTAGAGGACATTGACACGGGGGTAAACAAGCTTGGGCCCATTCTGGCCGACACACATCTGACCAAGCTTGTGTCCGACCTCGATCGCGTCATCCAAATCCTTGCCAAGCGCCAAGGTGCCCAAGAAGCCACCGGCAAACATGTCGCCGGCACCGTTGGTGTCGACGATCTGGTCGTCTGCCAGCTTGGAGACGGGGTACGTCTTGGGGTTGGCGTCCGAGGTCTTGACGTTGCCGGCGGAAGTGGAAGGGGAGGAGGAGGCGACGAGGGTGGAGTCGGCACCTTGGGTGATGACGATGAGACGGGGTCGGGAGGTGTTGGATTTGGGGAGGGCGGCGAGGGCGGTGGCGACGTCGGCGAGGGGGGCGTCCTGGGATGATAACGGTCAGTGTGGGTGCGTTTTCGTTTTAGGGACGACTTACGGCCATGCCAGAGGCGGTCGCAAAGGCAGCGGCTTCGCTCTCGTTACCGATCAAAATGTCGACATGGGGCAAGAGCTCTTCGAGCTGGACCTTGAAGAACTGGGGGATGAACGGGGCAGACAGGTTGAGGGCGACGACCTTGCCCTTGGAGGACGCATTCTTGGCGATTTCGAGGGCGCTCTCGATACCGTGGGTGAGAAAGTAGCCTTCGATGTAAAAGTACTTGGCGGTGTCGATGAGCTTGGCGATCTCGGGCTGGGCGAGGTGGGAGGGGGTGAACTGCTCGGCGGCACGGAGGGTGGTGCAGAGAGAACGGTTGTGGCCGGAGAGGATGACGGCGCAGGCGCCCGTCCTGGCGGGGGGAGGCTGGATCTGGTACGCCGAGAGGACGCCCTCGGCCTCGTTGGCCTTTTGGAGGGTGTTTTTCAGGTCGTCGTCGCCGACGGAGCCGATGTAGGCGACCGCGTTGGCGGGGTGGACGTACTGGTGCAGAGTCAGCAGTGCGGGTAAAAGTTTTTCGGGGACGTACAGAGGCGGCACGGGCAGCGTTCTGGGCGGCACCGCCGGCGACATAGGAGACGCGGGCGTTGGTGACGATGTCGTCGTAGCTTGGAATGGTCAGCGCTGGCGGCTGGGGACGGGGGAGCTCACATGGGCATATGGGAGTCGTCGGCGAGGATGGCGTCGTTGGGCTTGAGGGCATACCGGGCGAGGTAGGCGGGGCCCTCGTCGGGGCCGACGGTGATGTCGAGCTGGGGGTCAGCGGCTGCGGGGCGGGGGGGGACGTACGAGGGGGTTGCCGATGCAGACGATGAGGGGGGACTGGGACATGGTGCGTGGGGAAGAGCAGAGATATTTTGTCGCGGCCCTTTATTCGCGGCCTGCGGTCACGTGACGGGGGGGTTATAGCGAGTGAGTGTCGAGTGCAACTGGCAACTCGCCACCCACTCCCCCA
>NC_006683.1:665160-670160 GCF_000091045.1 Cryptococcus deneoformans JEC21
CTCCCCCCCCCCCCCCCCCCAGGATGGTCCCCCCAGCCAGGGCACACACGCACAACACCACCAACACAAAACAGGCCCAGGTACGTCCCCCCCGTGCGACCCCCGCTCACCCCCAGCTCTCGTCCGCGTACCATGAACTCGCAAACGAACTCGGCACCGACAACATCTCCGTCGTCGGCAACTACACCCTCGGCAGGGTCATCGGCCAAGGTAACTCCTTGTTATCCCCCCCACGCGCTGACACGCACAGGCACCTATGGCTCCGTCCATCTCGCCACCCACAGGCTCACCGGCACCCGCGCAGCCGTCAAAAAAGTCCCCAAGTCATTCACCCCCCATCTCACCCGCGAGCTCCACCACCACCGCCGCCTCCACCACCCCCACATTGTCCATCTCCACGAGATCATCGCCACAGAGTCCCATATATGGCTCGTCACGGAGCTCTGCAGCGGCGGCGAGCTGTTTGACTATCTCGTGGAAAGGGGCCGCATTCTGGAGGGCGAGGCGCGGCGGCTGTTTGGCGAACTGACGCTGGCCGTAGGCTGGCTGCATATGCATGGCGTCGTCCATCGCGATCTCAAGCTGGAGAATGTATTGCTGGATGGCGAGCTGAGGATCAAGCTCGGCGACCTCGGGTTTGCGCGGGAATGGCAAAAAGGGAGGCTGTACGTATCGTCCGGTGTGCGTGTGCGGGTGCTGACGGAGAGTGCGCAGGATGGACACGTATTGCGGCACGACCGGTCAGTGTGGTGTACCAGATGAATGTGGCCTGGCTGACGTTCAACGTAGGCTACGCAAGTCCTGAAATGCTCGCATGCCAGAAATACCTCGGGGTGGAGACCGACATTTGGTCTCTGGGCATCATTCTCTATACCCTTTTATGCGGAGGTCTCCCGTTTGACGACGACGACGAGCGGGTCATGAAAGAGTTGATCCAAAAAGGCGAGTACGAAGAGCCCGACTGGTTAAGCCAAGGTATGTCCCACAAACCCGTTTTCCCGTAAAGTACTCCCATAAACTCTCCCAAAATACTCACCACGTAAAACAGAGGCACGCGATTTGATCCGTGGTATGCTGCAGCACGACCCATCCAAACGGCTCTCCATCCGCGAAATCCTCACGCATCCATGGTTCAAAATGACGATTGTCGATAAAGTGTATCCCAACGGAGACGTGCCCTCCATCCCGCCTTCGCCGAACCCTACGAGTCCTACCGCCGCAGGCGACGATTTCTTTGCCGAGTCGGCTCTGAGACAGCAGCAGCAGCAGCAGTCGAGACTGACGCCGCACGTTGCCGGACGGTCCCCGCTTTCGACACACCTGCCGACGACCCCACGGCAGAATTCCGGATCGTCCGAGGCCGAAAACGGGGATAGTCGTACAGAGCGGAAAGCGAGCAATATGCAGAGGCTGAACAGTGCCGAATTCAGTACCACCGAGAAGGAGCTCGAACAGCTCCATCTCTGCACATCTCGTCCCGCCGCCACCGCCACTGGCTCCGGCGCCATATCCCCGCGATCCATCTCAAGCCCATCGATGCGCGGTAAAACCCTTCGCACGCTGCCCGAAGGCCAAGTCGACGTCGACGAGACACCTGCCGGCCTGCCGCCCCCGCTTTCGCTCATCGACGAACACCCCCACCTCCCTGTCGCCCTCCATTCCCGCACACCGTCCCGTACCAAACGCCGCTCCGTCTCTTCCACCCTCTCGCTCGAGCGCCGATTATCGCACCATTCGTCGCATAATTCGTACATCACCTTTCCCCCTGAAGACTACCTCTCCAAACTGGACCCATCCCTCCTCCCCAACCCTGACTCCTCTTCTTCCTCCACCACGACCCCACCCGCGCGATCATTCACCACGCCGTCCGAAACCCGCCTCCTGCGCCAACTCGACGACCTGGGGCTCGACGTCGGTCAGCTGAAACACAGCGTCGAGACCGATGCGTGCGACGCTTCAGCAGGCTTGTGGTGGCTGTTGAGGCAAAAGCAGGAAGAGAGGGGAGAGACGGACGAGGTGGTGAGGAGGAGGGAGAAGGAGGTGGTGAGGAGGGAGGAAAAGGTGGCAGAGTATGCCAAGGAGGAGAGGCGGAAAGCGAGAGAGGCGGAGCGCGAGCGCGAGCGAATCCCCACAAGTCCCATGGGCATCCTAGGCACCAGACCAGGCAAACGAGATTCCATCGAAAAATCGTCCGAAGGACTGAGGTTCAAAGAGGAACAACCGCCGTCGATACCGACCACACCGAGCTATACCAGCGTGATCGACCTCGGACCGCCCGTGTTGCCGGTGGACGTGGACGTGGACGTGGAACGCACGGCGGTTGGTCGTGATGCGCCGAGAGAAGCGGCTGGAGAGGAGATGAAGAGTTGGAAACGTGTGGAATCGCCACAAAGTGTGGCAATCTCTAGTCAATCTTCTCTTGACCCGGCTCCCACTCTTCCTCCCCCTGCTGCTGCTGGTGGTGGTGGTGCGGCCGGAGCAAAGACGCAGAAGGAAGATGGACGGGATCAGGCAGGTCTTGACCCTGTCGCTGTTGCTACACCCATGTCGAATGCCAATTCCTCCACTGGCGCTTCTACTGTCGCCAAACCTGAACCAAACGTCAACGCCAGCGCCAACGCCAACACCAGCGCCAACCCACGGTTAAAAGCGAAATCGCCATCGATGAATATGCTCCAGCGTGCTACTTCTGTTCTTGGCGGAGTTGGCAAAAAGGGAGACGATAAAGATAAAGACAAGAATGGGATGAACGAAAAGCGGGAAGAATCGACGAATGATAGTTTACATCCCAAGCGGGGAGGATCGAGTTCGCCCAACAAGTTGAAGAAACCGATGCCGGCTGGGATGAAGGGGCTGACGTCGACGCTTTCGAGGAGCGAGAGTGAGAGCGAGGGTCTGTTGGCCGGCGGGGGCGGAGGCGGGGGCGGGGGCGATTCGCCAGCAGTGTCAGCGTCGGGATCAAAGACTGTGACGCCCGGATCGTCGCCCCGGCGGAAAGGGTTGACGCCGCAAGGTACGCCTCGAGGAGGGTTGCGGGATGCAGGTGCCAAGGATTCTTCGGGGGAGCGTGCGAGTGGCAACGGCAACGGCAACGCGGGTGGTGGGAATGAAAAGGGCAAAGGAGGAAAGAAGGATAGTCTGTGGACGACGTTTCGGCATTTGTTTTACGAAGATCGAAGACGCCGAAAACGAGAGAGTGTCACGCCTTCCGCTTCTTCGCCTTTGCTTTTACCACCCTCGGACATCAAACTCCCCGCCGGGGCCGTCGTCCTCAGCCGCGGGGCAAACAGCCGTACATCCCAATTCAAACGCTCCAACGTCGGGTACGCGCCGTCCACAGGATCGAGACGCACCTCGCTCGACGGTAACCGGCCCGTATACTCTCGCCGGTCGAGTAGCGTGCACACGACTTCGAGGAGGAGTTCGGTGGGCAGTCTCCATTTCCAGGATCATCAGGCGATGATTAGTGATCTCAGTCGGCGGGCGAGTCAGCGGAGCCATGGGAGCCAGACGCCGACGTCTGATAGAGAGTACCTTGATTACCCTTCAGCCGCAGCACCAATCTCCCGCCCGGGCTCGTCGCATTCGATTCGAGGAGGAGTAGGCGGTGGCAGTCGACGTTCTTCGTTTTCCGTTCGATCACCCTCACTTCATCCCGAAACTTTCTCAGCATCCGCAGGGGGACCGACATCGACCAGGTTCAAGTCATCGGTACCGCCGCCCGCATCGCCCTTGCTGGGCTATCGCCGTCGCCCAGCGGGGGGGAACGATTCTTCCCGTGTACGGCATATCAAGGTCATTCCCGAATCACAAATCATGCGCTCATCCTCTGTCGCTTCGTCTATCCGGTCCAACGCTTCCAGCCGCGCTTCCTCCATGGACAGGGATAGAGACAGGGATAGGGAGAGCGAGTATGAAAGCGGGAGGGATGATGTCTCCTTGAGATCGGGAAAGAGGCAGAAGAGGAGGAGTGGGAGCCAGAGATCGTTGGCTCAGCAGATCCACCGCACGCGCTCGCCCCTCGCGCTCAGCCTCGAAAACACGTATGGGTCCAACTCGGTCGCCAACGTCGGCCTCGGCATCGGCGGAGCAAGTCGAATCCCGAAAAAGCCTTTGCGGGATGTCTTTCAAAAGAAGGGTAAGCGCAAAGACGGCGGCGACGATGACTGGGTGTCGGAGGATGAAGATGGGTTTGCCTGTGGGCTTGGCCAAGGAAGGGGCATAGCAAAAAGTTTTTCAAATGCGAATGCGAATGGGACGGTGTGGATGAATGTCAACGCGAAGACAAACCCCGCACGCAGTGCAGCAGCCTTCCCGACCTCCAAGATGGTAGCCCAGCCCACAGCCCAGGGCGGAACCTCAAGGCGGCGTGAACGTGGTCGAAGATCAAGTTTGGAAGAGGAAAGAGGGAGGCCACAGGAAGGAAAGGGGAAAGCGAAAGGGGAAACAGCAGCGCAGGGATTGATGGGGATCGAGAGTTTGAGTGGGCGAAGTAGGAGGAATTTGCCCGATAGGTCGACAGCCCCGGGGATTATAGAAGAGGAAGAGGAAGATGAAGAATGAATCAACTGTAGCATATATATGTACGTAGTATTAGCTTTTTGTTTTCGGGTTTCATCGAGTAGCATAGTTTTAGCCATTAAAATGCATTGTCCTTTGTTGTCAGTTCTACGAGCCATATGCTGTATGGAAGCGCGCCAGGAATAGTTGATGACCTTTGGTGGACAGTTTCGGCTGGGAAGGGTGAAGGGAGATGAGCAGATGTCACCGGTGGGAAAGGAAATGGGTGGATTGAGATATCTGCAAAGTAATGTGGCCATATATGAAGCCGGGATTGATGATAGTCTGTGGTGAAAGATACATGAACGCTAGGATGAAAGAGAAAAGCCGAGAAAGAGATGGACAAGACTGGAAGGTTGCAAACGAACGTGTCATGTTGCTCATGTCTTAGGAAACGTAAATTACGTAATTTACCAAGATTAACTCGAGCTATGGAGGTT
>NC_006683.1:675160-715160 GCF_000091045.1 Cryptococcus deneoformans JEC21
TGACTGAAATGATTATCGGAGTCGACGAACAAAATTGGAGGGAAACGGCAAGCGACAACAAGAACTAAGATGGTGCAACGGATGGGAGCAGCGAGGTCATAAAAAAAGAAATGCCATTCATGAATGATTCGTGCTTGATTTTCACGATGACGGTTGGAAGACATCCAAGATCCAGAAATCCAGAACAAGGAAGGAGTGCGATTTTAATCGGAACAACAAGGAGTACGACAAGTGGCCAAAGTCCACCAAAAAGACGTCGTCACAAAAACCCAAATAGCCGCATGGTTCTGTTTTTCCTTTTTTTGTTCAAGCAGGGCGCAGCATGTTGTATGACGATGTGAGAAATACAGAAAAAAAAATTGCAGTATTATGCAAATGGTATGCACGACATAGAGCGATAAGTTAGCGAGCAGCGTGTAGCATGATACATAGCGATGCGCCAAAATACACGAAGTATGGCTACAATGAAGCTCTTGACTAAAATGCAATATAGGGTATGATACAAAGCTGGGTAGTGGTATACACGTTAAACCAAATAGAAAGTGGGAGGTCGTGGGTAATAAAAACTCGCTAACGCGAGCGACAAGAGACATGATGGTTCTATAGAATGTGTATGACGTTATAAACAGTGGTGCTTAACCTCAACTTATCCGTTGAGCTGACGCGCGATCGCCTTCTTTTTGGCCATCTTCTCCACTTCAAAGAGTTTGTCAGCCATGTGACAGTCAAGACGTATGCATTTTGCACTCACTGCCTGTGGATTTTGAACCGAATTGAGAATACATCAGATCCTTCTTTCTTTCGGATCTTGTTGCAGAATGCTGCGCTCGAAGATATAGCTTGTGCTGCCGAACGAAAATATCAACGATTGGCTTTTTTCCGCGCCATCATCAAATAACGAGCTTACCGTATAGGCATAAATCGCTTCACTATACAGGCTTAAAGGATCTTTCTCCATCCCTTGCGGCCTCACATCAGGAATCATAACCTCCGGCACCGCCTGGACCTGCATTGTTACACCTTGGCCATCCATTTTACCCACCATCTCGCCTGCGACCTTGACATGGTCATCCGACAGCTCCTCAGAACTTTGCTCGCTCAAGCTCACGATTGATGAAGTCGAAGGCGAAGGGTGACCAACCGAATGGCAAAGTGATGGTGGAGATGAGGCTAAGGACTCGAGAGAGGTGAGAGCCAGCTGAGACGCAAGCAGATCCTCTGGAGTAGTGATCGGTTGAGGAACAGGTATGGGGGACGCCATTGCTGGGTTGGGCTGCTCAGGCGAAAGAGATGCAGAGGCTTTGGGTGTTGGTACGTCGTCGGTGGGTGTTGCCACTATACTTGGAGACGCCTCTGGTTGTGTGTGTTGTTGCGTCGTGGTGGTGGTGGTTGCCGCTTGTTGCTTTACTTGGAGCAGAGGTATAGGTTGCGGTTTGTCGCTTCCCGGGGGAACGTATGGCATTGCTGTCTTTTGAAGAAAAAGAAACGAATGGCTTGGGAGTAATGTGTTTGGTATGTTTCGATAAAACGATGGGAAGATGACGTCGGGGGCGATGATGCATCTGTATTGAATTATTCGTAAAGAAAGAAGAAAAGAAGACAGATACATTTCCACACGAATCGGATCGCCAACAAAGGATCTCGAGACAAGCAAGGGGCATCCTTTGTTTGTGAAGTAGGCCCCGCGGACACTAAGGTGTTTACCCTGAAAGCCCCACGTCGGGAAAACTCTGTGTAGTAACGCATGACGTAATTACCTGGCGGCCATTTGTTCCCCTTGCCGTCACCGGGTAAATCTTGGCATAATAACCGACATCTCAACCACCGATCATCACCAAATAAGCGCCCATCGCCGATGAGCGAGTGACGGAAGAAGTTCATGATGATAAATGAGATGAAGGAAGGTTGATGAACTGTTTCAGTTGATAAGTAAATGAATGAAATATTATGTGACCCTTTTCGACTTGGGAAGGTATCAAACAGGTACAACAGCCAATAGCGATACATTAATTTTTAAAAGACACAAGAAGGTACCTACACACCCTTCAACAAATTCTTTGCCCCCTCCAAATCTTTTACGGGCAAACCGCATGTGCCCCCCTCACACACTCGTAAACTCGCTCCTTTTTCCTTCCCACTCTCTACATCATTTACCAAAGCCTTCACCACCTCGTTCTTCTCCGCAAGTCCTTTAGGCAGGTTCTCCGGTTGGATTTGAACGATGACCTGGTTGGAGAAATACGTCTTTCGAGCAGCTTCCAAGAACTTCTTTACCACTTCATCACTGGCAGACCCGATGACAATGACCTCTCTGTATCCCTTCTCAAGGTCGATCAACCCAGATACAGCGTATCCCACTGCTCTCGGTGCCTGAGTAATGAGGGGTCCCATGCTGAGGAAAGTCGCTTCGGCACGAGCTTCATAGTTTTCAAACTCGGATGAGAGCAGAAGTGAAAAGCGGGAGAGGTTGTGTGCTGACACCGCCGCTGCAGAGGGCTCCGCACCGTCCTGGGAGTTTGTGTCAGATAAGACAGAGTATGAGTCATGTAAGGGCTCACCTGAGCATCTTTCATCCTCACCAGAACATGCGCATCCTCCGCACTCGCAAAGTACCCTCCATCATGATCATCCCAGAACAATTCGTCTTGCCTTTTCTGGAGTTCCTCAGCAAAGAGAACATGACTCTCATCTCCAGTAGCCTCGTACAGGTTCAAAAGACCTTGAACAAGGAACGCGTAATCATCAGTTTGGGCTTGGGGTCCTTTGCCCTCCCGATAACTTCTTGTCAAGGTGCGTGTGGAAGAGTCCCACATGTGAGATTTCACAAAGTTGACGATGCCTAAAGCCGCGGGAAGGCATTGAGATCTAATACCATAGGATGGCGGAAGAAGGGTTGACGCTTTCGATAAAGCTGTGAGCTGTGGGATGGTTAGTTGTGAGGACTTGTGCAGAAGCATATACAGAATACACGATTGACGCACCATCAGGCCATTCCAGGCAGTGAGGATCTACATAAGGTGTCAGTATGAATACTCCATTCGCTCATGCAACCTACTTTGTCATCAAGACCCGGTCTCTCCCTTTCCTCTCTCTTTAACCTGAGTTTCTCACAAGCTTGAATGATAATACCTTTCGCCTGATCTTCCCGCTTGCCAAACTCAAGCGCAACCTCCTCGTAGGTCTTATGTTGATGCAAAATGTTTTTGCCTCGCATTTCGCCATGGGAATCGTGAATGATGTCAACATTCCCGTCAGGCTGAACACCGAAGAATGAATTGAACAATGGGGCGTCATCACCCAGGACTTCGTCGATCTCGGTCTTCTTCCAGATGTAAAATGCTCCCTCTGGCAAGCTATCAGTCATCAATGGTATAGAAGGAAAGGGACAACATACCACTCTTCTTCGCACCCTTGTATTCTGCCGAGTCAGCATCTTCCGCGCTCCAGAACCCACCCTCTGGCGATTTCAGATCCCTCAAGGTGTACTTGAGGATATCTGCCGCCAAATCGTAACAAAGCAACCTATCCTGATGGTCGACAGGATAAAGACGGGCAAAATCAAGACAAGACGAAACAAGCTGTGCTTGGTCGTATAGCATCTTTTCAAAATGCGGAACCATCCATTTCTCATCCACACTGTACCGCGCCATTCCACCTCCAACCCAGTCCCTTATCCCGCCAGACCACATTGACCTAAGCATCTTCATTCCCATCTCTCTTGCATCTTCCCGGATTTCGGCATTTCTCGCACCTCCACCTGGAATGGATGCGAGACGTGCGAGGGGTTCGAGAGTGATACTACAGCTAGGGAACTTGGGGCCTCGGGTGGAGGAGCCAGAGTTGGTGAAACCGCCGTAGCGAGTGTCATTCATAGTTGATAACTGGGAAAAGAGTTTGGAAGCAGGAGAGCTTGCGAGGAGTTGAGAGAGGGATTCTGAAGTACGGCCCTGGACGTCTGCGTTAGTTGACAAATCCTGGATGAAAGGCGAAACCTTACAGTATGGCTCATATCTTTCAAGACTTCAATAACGCCCTTTCCCATTTTCTCGCACTTTTCACGGTCTTCTTCCCACACCTCATGTATTTTGTTGAGAAGTTGATGGAAATTGGGTCGTGGGAAGTATGTTCCTGTGAAAACATAGGTTATAATACCACCGTAGCTGAAGATTCTGTGACGTACCAGCAAAGAAGGGTTCAAGCTTCGGGGTCATGACTTGTGAACATCAGTATATACCCGAGGAGAAACACTAAACTTACAGATTGACATGGGCCAGCCGCCACCTCCAGATACAGCCTACGCAGTTGGGTAACATGAGTTTCCTCCTTCTGACTGAACATTATTGACACCCACTTGCAGGTAGCTCATATACATTCGATCCACATCCGGCCTCTCCTCCCTATCCACCTTGATATTGACAAACCACTCATTCATCATTTTGGCAGTCTCTTCATCTTCAAAAGATTCATGGGCTAACACATGACACCAGTGACATGCTGAGTAGCCTGAAGAAAGGAAGATGGGCTTGTCAAGCTTCTGAGCCAGAGCAATAGTTTCCGGAGACCACTCCTGCCACTGCGTCACTTGGTTAGCCTTGCACGTTGTGCCAAAATTGAAAGGGGCCTACAGCTACAGGATTGTCCTTGTGTTGCAACAGATACGGTGATTTGCTTTTGGCCAGCACATTGCTCAGCCGTGGGGTCGGGTCGGTAGCGGACGTCGAAGACATTCTGAGATGATATATTCCGCGTGGAGTGGGCCGAATTTGGGGTGGAAAAGGAACTATTATAGGTTTCAGTGTGCGAGGCAAAGATCGAAACATAGGGAGATAGGAATTCCGGATATGTGAACAGTTGAAGACTACTACATATAAAGGTTTCCCATAGCTCCAACGTCAGTGTAGTATGACGAACATCTATTACGGCACCTCCGACTCTACGGACAATATGCATAAATGCTTCGTAAAGCCATGATGTTGGAAGGAATGTCTGGCGTCTCCTCAAGTCGTGACGCGTTCCGTCTTTGTTAATTTTACACTTCTTCGTTCGACCCTTTCCGTAACTTTTCGCCTTCTTTGTCCTCATGTATGACTCCCACAAGACCCTATTAAACCACCATCGTTAGGTAGAGAAGTCTCGGCTCTACATTCTTACAGCTGTTTCAGAGCTGCATGCATTGAGGTTTCATAATAATAGTTGATTGGTGGCGATGGTATGGTAGACATGCATTGCATGCATGGGGATTCAATCTCTCCTCCTCCAGCGGCTACCGCCGATCCGAACATGCATGTTTGTGCCTGGCTGACGTGTAATGTTGTTAGTTGTTATCAGCATATGCATTATTATGTAACAGACGACGACGGCGGCGGGCGGGGGCAGATATTTTCTTATAATTGACGAGCCTTACTGTTCTCGCTACGGCTGTAGTAATCATACCGTTTGTACAACTCTCTTTTTCGCATACATCATGTCCTCCGCCTCACCAAGATCAACATCTTCCAAACGCAAGACTCCACCAAGCCTCTCAGGCAGTGATTGCGAAGGCGCGTTCAGCGAAGTTTTGACTCGTCAAGCACGACGAAAGCAGAAGAAGGTCAACAAGCACAGGCCAGAGTTTCAATTCAATATACAAGAGTTGAAATATGGCAAAAAGGTTACCCTTGCTGTGAGTCTTTCAAGGATAAGTTGCTTGTGGTGTTGATCCAATGCGCAGCATATCCGTGACTTGATCCTATATATAGTGGCAGATGGTCAAAAGCCTCAGTGGATCCAAGTTAATGTAAGTTGCATCCTGCCTCTACTGATGTGAAACTGAATGCGACACTTAATTAGAACAAGTCCTACATATCTCACACTGTCCTGCTCTTTGTTCCAGGCCTCTTACCTACCCATCTAGGTTTGAGTTCGGACATCACTTCTGTCTCAATGCCTTTCGCCATCAATTCAATTTCAACTAGTGAAGACGTCCTTGGCTGTCTAGAGGGGGCCAGTCAGAAAGTTCCCGCCATCGCTTCATTATTTACCTACGGATGTCCCACGCGGGCGCCTGGTGATAAGCTTCGAATGCATTCCGCCATCAATCAGTTACTGATGTGCCCTATTCAAGAGCATATTAAAAGGAAACGAGAAGCAGAAAGAGAAAAAGACCACCACCGTAAGTACTCTTTGGAACATGGGATCCCTAGCACTCTGGATCTCAGTGCTAACTTATGTACAGGCAATGCTTCAGTTGACTCTTACTCTCCTCTACTGTACCTCCTCACGCCTAATCAAATGATTGACAACGACTACAACATACCGTCATATCTCCCCCACGTTGATGGCCGTGTTATACCAGGATTGGACAGATCAATGATCCCGGACAAGTCCAATTTGTTTCTTTCAAGTTTATCGGAAGTAGAGAATATCAAACTAAGAGACGAATCAGGACGCGTCATTGGGATGGATAGTACAAGAAATACTAAAGGCAATACGAGAGAAGGCGGGTGGGTAGAGACTTCCCCAGCGCAGGGTCCACCAAAAGATGGAATATATCCAATTCTAGCCATCGATTGTGAGATGGTGAGTTTACACAACTTGCCTAATGTGCTCACTAATGTTCATTTACATTAGGTGGTGTCAAAAGATGGAGATGAGTTGGCACGGATTTCTGTCATTGATTTCAACAGCGGAAAGAATGTTTTCGACGAACTCGTTTTGCCTCCTGGTGAAATCGTGGATTATCGCACTCAGTGAGCCTTCAACTGCATGATTTTCAATCGGATCGCATCAATTCTAATGTACTGTGCAGATGGTCAGGTATCACTGCTGAACGTCTCCTGTCAGCTGCACATACAATTTCCTCGATCCAGAATCTTCTCCTTTCTGGCCCATCGCCCTTGATTACACCCCACACCATACTTCTTGGCCATTCACTCGAGTGCGATCTGAATGCGTTGAGAATTCGCCATCCTCTGTGTATAGACACCGCCCTTATCTATAAGCATCCAAGAGGGCCCCCTTTTAAACCTGGGCTGAAGTGGTTGGCGCAAAAGTGGCTGCAAAGAGATATCCAAGCAGGCGAGAATGGACATGATTCCGAGGAAGATGCACTGGCCTGTGTGGATCTTTTGAAGATGAAGTTAACCAATGGTAAATCTTTATTGCTATCCATCAGGCATCGCAATTGACTGAAAACAGGCCCTGATTTTGGCGATTCTGTCAATAACATGGAACCCATCGTGGAACGCATTGGTAGGTATATGGACAATTCCCCCGAATCCCGCAAAACTTCCGCATATTGCGATTATGGGGATCCTCGGTGGTTATATGGTGCAAAAGCGACAACAGCTGTACGATGTACCTCAGATGACGATGTGGTGAATGCTGTGGTAAAGAACGTTCAAAGTCATACTTTTGTATTTGGCAGAATGATGGAACTCTCAGAAGCACAAGGATGTAAGTCGACACCGGAAACGCAGCCAAATATGCAAACTAACCAACTAAACAAACAGGGAACGATGGTGGGGCCAGCTTACCTCCAAATTCCACGGCCTCACTCGATTCAGTCCTTGAGCGTTTCAATAACCGTCTCACCGCATTGCATTCTTCCCTTCCGCCTAATACTGCATTGATCATCGTCACTGGCCATTCGGATCCGCTGCCAATGGTGAAACTTACGAAGAAGCGGCAAAGATGGGAGAGGTCTGTGAAGACTGGAGGTATCGAAGGACTCTCCGGAGATGATCGATGGATGGCGGAGCATGACAGGGACCTTGAAAAGGCGGTGGAAGACGCGAAAGCGGGCATGGCGTTTTTCCGGGTGACCTCTTAGATGGTTCAGCATATTCGTTGGGCTGTATTAATGGTGTCATGTAAGTCGCATTGTATGATATTCGATGACAATCGAAATTGCGATCTTCCTACAATAAGTGTTTTAGGATCCTCTTGTTGTCTCAGCATGATAAGGGTCGTTTGGCAGTTTTAGCAAGAGACGAGAATACCATTAAAGTACAGTTTAACAATAATGTAAGCAATGTGCCGACTCTTTATGAGACGCGGCTCATTGCTGATAAATTCATGATTCCCAGGTCTGCTCAGACAAACAACTAGAAGGCTATGGATGGTGGTGTTTCCGACGGTGTGTTCAGTGTCATTCAGGCAATACCTTGACTAATATTTTACCTTGTCATGTAGACCAATCAACAATACAGATATGATTACGTAATTTTGATTCTGGTAACTGAAAGAAGGCCATAGAGCAATATGATAAAACTGTGGAAACTTACGAAAACACAAAGGACAAGGTTAGAGGACTCTTTGGTATGGTTTGTCGCCATGAAATAGGCTTCGAGTTGACTAACCTTGTCAAAACCGGAGAAGTGAGCAATTGGTCAGTCCAACCAAGCAGACAGTGTTATTTGGATCACTGACCAAAAGGATTAAGGTTGTATACTCATAAGAATATGCGGGCTCGATATATATACCCCACTTGCAAGATAACAAAAGCTGGTGCAAGAGACCTGAGAGTACAACGCACGCCGAGGAACAAAAGACAGAAAGCAAGAGAACCTGCCGAAGAACGAGAAGATAAAAGAGACAGGTGTTTTGCCGAAGAACAAGGAAAAAAAGAAGGAGATATGAAGAACAAAAGGTGCGGCAAGTATTCTGCTGCAGATCAGAATCAGGCGCCGCATAGGATGCACACGGAAGACCATTCCGGTAGTATTTCGTGCGCCTTCATTTCGTGCGCCTTCATTTGAGTCGGCTTCGAACGTTAGATGAATGGAGTCTAGGCTTGGTTGTACCCGTTGTGGAGTTGCGTGCTAATAGTCGAATATAGCTTTGTAAGTGACGCGAATACCTCGACTGCGTTCGAAGGTGTTCAGCGGGCGATAATGGCCTACTTCGTGGAGGAGGAGGCGTTGGAGGTGCGGGGACGGAAGTTGCGTAGGCTGTTTCGGCAAAATCTGGAGGCGGCATTGGGGATATCGTCCCTGGGGCGGTAGATCCTCTTCAACAAATCTCTTGAGGTTGCTGGGAAGACGCGAGGATTGGGCTGCTATACGACATTTCTTGCAACTTGGAAGTCTCAAAAAGGTTTTTCAAGCTTTTCACTCGATAAGAGAAATCCGCTGATTGATCCTAGCGTAATATTTTCTTCATTGAGCGCGAGAAGGGTTATCTCAAATGTGTGGTTATTATCTTCCATGCGTATGCTCATAATTGGCAATGTCAACTTCAGTCCAATCCTCGCAGGGTTGATCATTTGGCATGAGAGACGGAGAAGGCTGCGAGAGGCTCTGGTCTAAACTTGGTAAGCTCAGCCGGCTTACAGGAAACGACAAAGGGTTGTAAGACCTTCTGTCGAATCCACCAGGCTTTAAATGTCTTGCAACAGCAGGTAATTGCCCATCTGAGGTCGATTGAACCTTTCTTAACGACGAGGGGCAAGAATAGTCACACAGAGAGTTTGGGTACGTCTGACAGCAACCTCATGAGTATCTTTAAGTTGATGGGATATTAGGTGTTTCCACTGCCCAACAAGTTTCAAAAAGGATCAATAGCAGCAAGTTGCAAAAAGCTGTAATTGCTTATGACAGGGCTGTTCATGATGCTCGGATCTTCAAGAACCGTTCCCTCTTTGGGGAGGCCAGTGATGACTCTCGGAAGATAAATAGAATAGTGAAGCCATGCTATGCTGCAAGGACGACCTCTACATCCGGAAATGATAAGCCAGGGCGAATATCTCTTGGTGGACTCAGTATTTCCTGCTGGAGGTTGGTGCATACCACTATCCAAGCGTCGAAGGTGACAGAACAATCATTACCAACTGGAGAAGCATACGTCAAGCAATCCCAATTATCAACAAATCAACATGTTTGCTGCATTTACAGTAGTTTATAAGTTGCCTTGAATGCCAAAAAACATCACTGTCAAATATATCGCACCGACTAAGGTTCAGAATTCGACAGTAACTTGGCGAAAAGTTGGTTCCTCGAAATAGGGATCATTCATCACGAATCGTCCTGCAATAAAAAAAAGCGTCGACAAGCTCAGCAAGAGTTGTCCATTTGACAAATGCTCAAGAATTTGACTCTCCACCGCGGCGAGCGCTCCTTACAATACCTAGTGAGTAGCGATTTGGCGGGCAGAATGCGATGGAGCGTTGTTGTGGTGACCTAAGTTCCCACACCTCAGACTCCCGGGACATATATAGCAACATGGACCAGCGACTCTTGTCTAAAAGTATCATATACCATCTCATCAACAAATATGGGATAGACGATATGTTGGTATCTAATCAAGGAGTATCTAGTGATGAGGATGGAACCAAGAATCTCGAGAAACTCCTGCCGAACCGTAAGTAAACACAAAAGCAGAGCCGAACTTCTGAAACACTGGGACGTCGCTCCAGCCCATGCCCCCCAGAAGCCATCTTCCAACATCATGGGTCGATCCGCTAAAGCTAACGAAGAGTCCTTCAAGGACCTCAATCTACCTCAGTTGCCCGTAGCTTTGAAGTATGTACCTGCTTCTTCCTCTCGTACTCCTCCTATGTTGATCTTGACCACAAATGCATCCTTAGTCGGACTACTGAGCTCGAAGAGACCAACGACAGTGAAGCCGATCCCACCGACTTCGTACCTAACCCCTACTTCGACAGCGAACATCCAGACCTTTCCGCTCCTCTGACTATCCAGAGCATCGATGTCTCTCCCTCCAGGCCCAACCGAAACTCTCTACCGCTCATTCGATGACATCCTCGACTCTGATTTCCTCACCTTCGCCCTACAGGCCTACCTACATGTCACGCCCTGGGTCCCTCGCTTCATCCTCGAACACTTCAACTGTTAAGCCTCGGGACGCGGCTTCCATTCGGCGGGGAATGATGTAAGAGAACAAGAAGAACAATAAGGAGGATGAGAGGGAGGAGAACAATAAGCAGGATGGCGAAGTAGTTTCGGAGAACCGAGGAGAGGAAGAAGACGAGAGAAAGAATAGGAAGGGGATGTGGAAACAATGAGTGGATGGGAGAGCGATGGTGAAAAGACGGGCGATGACGAGTCATATGAGTCGCCGAGTCTTCGTCGGATGATGATACTCCTACCAATGTATGTTGTCCTTTTGCTCATTGTAGTGCGCAGAAGCCTGGCTGACAGTAGCTTCCATTTAAACAAAGCGCCACACTGCTGCCGCCCCTCTTCACAAACGCAGCCGTGCCAAGATCACTGACCCCCAGGCCATTGCCAGATTGGGTAGCGACGTAGTCCTCGGTTTGACCAACCTCGGGTCCTCCTTTGTCTCTGCTAAGACGGCCGTTTACACTGCTCGCAAAGCCCTCAACGTGGAGATCAACAGGAGCCGTGATCTCCCCGGAG
This sequence comes from Cryptococcus deneoformans JEC21, assembly GCF_000091045.1. Classification (NCBI taxonomy): domain Eukaryota; kingdom Fungi; phylum Basidiomycota; class Tremellomycetes; order Tremellales; family Cryptococcaceae; genus Cryptococcus; species Cryptococcus deneoformans. The sequence goes on from NC_006683.1 coordinate 686,518, forward strand.
AGGAAAAGCTCTCCCTTCTCGCCAAATTAACATACGATGACTCCCTCTTCCAAATGCTCTCCGTTTTCTTTAAGGGTACCATTAAGACCAAGTTCATGAAGGAGCATGCGGTGCGAAGTGACGGAGTTAGTCTAGCTTCTTAATTAGATAGATGACTACGTGGTCTTTGTTCGGTCAGACTCTATACCATATATTGATTTTCCCTTTTGTAACTTTCTGGTCTTTCTCATCACTATCTTGTACACTGCTCTCCGAGTCTGTTTGTACGAAGGTACTGAGTAAAGACCAGTTCAACACGAAGAATGCTTAACAATATGATGGGTCCAAGAGGTACTACAGGAAAATTGACACATGGGAGGGATACGAGCTATGTGGGGCATGGGAGCGATGGGAAGATGGGAGCGATGGGGGGATGAGAGTGATGAGTGATGGGGGGATGAGAGTGATGGGGGGATGGGAGTGATGGGGAAGATGAGTGGGATTGGCAAAGCCGACCAAGCCGCAAAAATGGGAAGCATTGGGTCAGAGGAAGCGCGTGATGAGTGAGGTTGAGATATTTCTCGCATCAATTTGTTAGATACCCAAGAACCGGTCGTTATGAATTACATATGTGGGAAGAAACTGCAAATAGTAATCATACCTTGAAACGATCGAAAACATTTAGGGCACTTACAGCATGGACACAATTTCATCATGAAGGAATCATATTCTCATATTCTTCCCAAGACGGCAATACTGTTTCCACATCTGCTTTGCCAGTTTATCCCTCCCTTCTCCAGATTTATTTCTAATCTGTGCAGCAGTTTTTCCCATGTGCTCACCCCACCCCTCCCTGCCTCTTTTGCTTCTTCAGAGGCCCGCATGCTCTCCTGCTTTCTCTTCGGGTCGTTCGCCTCATAAAGTTGATGGGATCGGCTAGTCCGAGCTTCGTGTGCCTCAAAGATGGAAGGAAGGAATTCTTCGCCGTGAAGGTCCAAGCCCTCTTTCGAGATGATGATATTGTCATGTGTAGGATACGGCGGGCAGCCGAGATGGCCCCAATCTGGTGACCTATAGTGTAACGGCACCCTTGCTTGACTATGGGGAATCTCTCCTTCAGCACGCCAAAGATTCTCTCGATAACACTGGGGGCTAAGACCCCTGTGTATACAGTTGAATAAACAGTCGATCCTGGATCATTCGCAGTAGTTGGTTGGCAACCACCCCAGCCTCTACTTAATATACCAGAACATCTTTTTCATCTCGAGATTTCTCATCGCCCTTATTACAATGAACTCCTTCTAGACTGCCATTAGTACGGAGGTGTTGAGGGAATATTCCTTCTCAATGATCCTGAACATCTCCTACCCCACCCAAGCTCCCGAACAGCCCAAGAAAGGGACTGACCCCACCGACCTCATCGGCAACCTCTATTACATCATCTACACTTTCTACACTCCCACAGAGACCTTCAAGTGCTCGTTCGACGATATCATCGAATCCGACTCCCTCACTGCGGCCCTGAAAACCTACCTGCAGGTCACGCCATGGGTTCCCGCCCATCCTCGAGCGCTTCACCACTTAAGGCTTCTGGACGCCGCTTACATCCCAAGGAGGGTGATGTAAGGGTACAGAGGAACGAGGGTAGGAGGAAGACGGGGAAGTAGATCTGCGTGCCGAGGAGAGAGAAGGGGGGGGGGCGGGGGGGGGGGGAGGGGGAGGTAGAAGGAGAGAGGAAGAGAAGGAGGACCATACAAAGAGACTGTAAAAAGGTCTTCGCAGAGGATGCAGGGAAAATATGGGGAAGATAAGTCAGTTTTTAAAGCTCGAAAAGATGTAAAAGGAGTTGCCATTCGAGTAGTAAAATGATCGCCCAAGCAGCTTAGTCTTCTAAAACTCTTCAGTCTAGCAACCACACCATCTACACATAGCGCTCCAAGTACGCTTGAATACAAACGACCGAGAACACGAAACTGAAGTATCATCAAGTGTTCTCCGGCCTCTACGAGGACAGTGACGCTGCTTCGATGCCACAAAATCCATATATGTTTTCATGAGCTTACTTAGTATACTTCTGTTTTCCCTTTACCAATATTGAAGAAGACTAGATTTCTATAGCAGATACGTACACTTTCTATACATCTGGATTATACTACAAGGTAGAATAAGTCGCGATATTACTATACATTCTCTCAGTAATTACCTTTGTACTTCTCCCACTGCGAGTGTACAAACTCCTCTATATCCGCCCACAACAATTCTGGCTTTTCGAGAGCAGCAAAATGACCCCCCTAGAGAATATTATAATCATTAGCACAGTAGGCTGGATCCTTCTTCGCACACAGCAGTCGTGACTCACGGATTCATGTTTCTTAGACCAAACCATATTGGATTGCGCCTTGACCCACTCGGCAGGTATCTCGACGATCTCTTTGGGGAACTGGCTGTAGCCCAGAGGACATTTCTGGTAAGAAGCTTGTTTGGCACTTTCATGGCGTTTAGCACCAAGGCCCTTTGTAAATTAGATGGTCAGCCTAGTCGCCCGTTGTAAGTTTGGACAGGATCACTCGCATATCTGTATGTGTAAATCGACGTCGTGAAACAATCAGTGAACCAATAAAGGCTTGTCATTGTCAAAATTGTTTCCTCACTTGGGGACTCATCAGTCCACTCGAGGAATTTCTCGCCGACCCATGCTAGTAAGCTGAGTGGATTGGAGCCTACTACCAAGCCTACAGTGGCTGGTCGAGTAGAATGCTCGAGAGCGTATCCAAACTTCTGCAGTAGCTCAAGAAGATCTTCAGCAGAGGGCGGTGAAGCCTCTTGTCCAGGAGAGCCTGGAGAGGGAAGTGGGCGAGGAGGAGGGTTAGAGTAATTGACGTGAATGACTTTAACTTCTTCAGCAATTTCTCATCGTGAATGATCGAGAAGAAACTTACTTTTGCAAGCTGGGTACTTGGCACCAAGTTCGTTCGTCACGTAGCTCCCAATATCACCGCCTTGGGCAACATAGCCGTCTCCGAAACCTAGGCCCTCCATTAGACCATTGAAGAGATACCCAACATCGGTCACATTGAATTCTCGATCATTAGGAGGAGGTGTAGAGAAAAGCCATCCGGGAAGGGATGGTACGATCAAATGGAACCTTGGTGGGTTTCGTTAGCTCTGGCTTGCCAATAAATGGATTCAACCTCACGGAAGATCCTCAGGACTATATTTCTTCTTCACCATCTCCATCATTGGAACGAATTCGTAAAAGCTACCTGGCCAGCCGTGACTGAGGATGATAGGGATTGCGACCTTCTTTTTCGAGAAAAGGGCGGTAAAATGGATTGAAAATACCGAACCATCTGAGTTTTTTACCTTTGCCTTGAACGCAGGAAGAGAATTGATTCGCTCTTCTTGTTTCCGCCTGTGATATGCATCAACGGCTTCCCTTCGCTTGATTACTTGTCGTCGTGAAGACGCAGACCCACCAGTCCTGTTTGATCCATTCATCTTTCATATTCACCAGCCATTTCCTCGTTATTCCAAATTTGTTCTCCTGTGCAGAGACATTCTCATAGCTTTCTTTGGCAATTCTGGTAGATTTGAGTAGATTGAGGAGCTCATTGAGATTCTCATGGGGTACGGATAGTTTGAAGGGCTCGACAGGAATGGTCGGCTTGTGGGGAAGGTCTGAATACGACATGCTGATTTTGCTTCTTAGTTGGTTCGGAAAAGCAGGACAGTGCTCTTTGTTCTGTGGATTGAAGCGCCTTCTTCTGTTGCAGCTTGACTATCACTCTATACGATCACCAACCAACCTACTATGCGTAGTCGTCGTTTGTTTGTCAGCATCTTGCTTCGCCGTGTGTCGTCCCGTTTGGCGGCAAGTATGTATACCATCTCCTGATGGTGCCTTATTTATGTCATAGGCGGGTAGGCGGGTGTCCCCGATCAAGATCGGCATTCACCGCCTCGCCGATCGTTTTCGTTCTGGCCCTTCTTGCGTCCACTACCTTCCTGTCGCCTCTTGAGTTCCGCTCCTGCCGGTTGACTCGCATTTACGATTTATACTAATAACTGTACGTACTTCTCGTCCTGACGTTTTCCTTCTCATCTCCGTTTTGATACTCTTACCTGTAATCTATAGTTGTTTGTCATTTAATTCATCCTTACGAAACTCTTGACCGCTGTCCACCTAGAAGGTGACTGTTTCACACGCCCATAACCCTGCTCGTTCAGGCAACGACGGAATTGGTCACGACTCACGTTCAATCCCACGATTTCAATTGCCTTATACGTTCACCCCTACCTTTCACAGCTACTTTACTCAGATATACGCCTACTTTGACGGCTCAAGGAAACATTTCATAACTACGCCAACTTATCACCGCATTATATGACACCATGACCTCATTTTCCATACCACTGCCACCTCAACACACCTCATCTGTTGCGCCACTCTCAGATAGTTCATTTGCACCTCGCACTCCCCCCCGGTTCACCAGGCATCGCTCCGATACAATGCTTAGCACCTCGTCCTCCACCTCATCATCCATCTTACAGACTCCAGAAACGCCGTCAATTCTGGAAACTTTGTCCACAGGCTTGGGTTTGGGCATTCCCGCTGGGCAATCTAACCCATTAGTGCAGTCACCTAACGAATTGAGGATAAGAAGAAGAGCGAGCAGTTATGAGTTCGGTGCGTTATGGGAAGGGTCACCAGATGACCATCCAGTGGGAAAGCCTGGTCCTTCTTCGACGTTTTCAGTCGCAGGTACAGGGTGGAGACTGTGTGACAGTCCTGAGCAGCATGGTAGAGATGATTACTTTCCGCCAGCTGCTAGTATAGCTCCAGCAAACGTGATGACCTATCAACCGAGTCCATTACACCAACAAACACAGTCAGAGGCTCCTCGAGTCGCTGACCCTGGCTTAACAACCACCAATCCCACCCGTCCCGTGACGGCAAGACGAGTGTCTTTAAAACTCAAAGACGCAATTCGGCTCAAACTGGGAAGATCCAAATCATCCTTCAAGGTCCTCAGTCGAAAGACTCAGCGTGAGGGCGGCGAACTTTCTCATGACCAAGCATCCCAGTCGCCATCTGTAACCAGTAGTGACCCGTCCACTAGATCTCGCCGACAACGCTTGAAATCTCTCATCTCGTTCTCTCAATCGAGCAACTTTTCTTCACAATCGGTATGTTCTGACACTCCATCCTCTGATTTGGCATTTTCTTCAGGCGGCTCGCAAGGAATCGCCTTGAGTGCACCTTTGAATGCCGATGAACGATCGCATTCATTCATTATACCGACTACAGTTGATTTCAGTGTAGAAAAGGCGATTGTTGAAGCATGCAATGAGGAAATTGGTCAAGTTGAAGAAAAAGTGGATAGGAAAGGTAAAGGCCGAGCAGTACATTCGCCACATCCCTCACGAATCCAATCCCAAACAATCGATCCTCATAGTACGTTTTACGATCTCTCGACCCCTCTTTTAACCCAGGAACTGTCTTCTCCTCCCGATATGTGTCCCACTGAGGAGGCTGAGGAAGCGAAGCACCTTAGTTTTGAAGAAAGTCTTCCGAAAGAGCTCAAGCTTCTGGTGATGAAGAAGCTGATGGAGAGTTTTGCGGATGAAAGCTTTGGTAGGTTCACGGGTGAGTTGCTGGGAAGGATGGAATTGATAAAGATGAGTACTGTAAGTCATAAACTTACAATAACCGGTGCCGAGTTGATCGAGTTAGGTTTCCAAATCATGGGAGGCATTATGTTTTGATGGTCAGCTGTGGCCAGCTATCAATTTAGCTGCTATTGCCCATCTCCTTCCCATCTCCATCCTTCATCGTATACTTAAGCACTCTGCGTCTTTTATTACCGACTTTTCTCTCCGAGGGATGGACGCAGTCGGCGGCAAAATGCTTATCAAAGCTTTAGTAGGCGAGAATGTTGATATCAAGCTGTATGACCATATCGATCTGACTCCACGACTCAATATCCAACGACTTGATTTGAGCGGGTGCAAGACTTTGACCGAAAATGATTTATGTTGGATCATTTCTTGCTGCCCCAACTTGCGCTCTCTGAATCTCAGAGGGTTATCCGCTGTGGGCCCCAAATCGATAGGCTTCATCTGGAAAATCGAAACGCTTGAAGAGATCGATGTGTCATATTGCAGAGCGCTTGAACTACCTTTTCTTTTAAGCTATATCAAACGCATTTCAGAGGTGCAAGCGAAGAACTTGCGGTCTATCAGAGCGGCCGGTCTTTTCTTCCGGAGCAACATGCTGTTATTGTCTATCATCAGACGTTGTCATAACTTGGAGAGACTTGATCTCCAAGGGTGCCACGGCTTAACCGACGACATGTTTGAAAATTTCCACAATTACTGCATCGAGGACGACAAGTGCCTGACAAGTCTCACCCATCTCAATGTCTCAAACACCCCACTTACCCCTGCCATCTTCACTTATCTCAACGGCCATCTCCCTAACCTGACCCATCTTGAAATGGCCAACCTCTCGGGTGCAGACAACCCGGACGACGATGACGACGGGTATGAACTGTCAAAGATGTTGAAGAGTATGCCCAAGCTACGAAAGGTGGATTTGGAAGACACCGCCGGTTTGTCAGGGGTGAGTGATATGGTGCTCGAGGCGCTGACGCCGATGGATGGGGATGTGGGGACGACGGGGTGTGAGCTGGAGGAGTTGAAGATTGGGTATGCGAGAGTATCATCAGGGGCGATCGTGGACCTTATCAAAGGCTGCAAGAAGCTCAGAGTATTGGAACTTGATGTAAGCCAAGATGATCCTCCCTTTTTTGGTTTTCTTTTTGGTCTTGTCCGACTTTTGCTGATTCTTTCGTTGATCAGAATACGGAAGCAAACAATACAGTCATGCGCGAATTTCTCCGCCGTTCGCATCCTTGTTCCCGGCTATCCATCATCGACTGCCATAACGTCACATCGGCTGCTTACACTGAGATTGCAGCTTCCACCAGGGCTCGTCAGGGGTGGGAAGGATGGCCAGCTGTGCCGTTTGGTTATGATAAAGATGTGGAGATGGCTGAGAAGGCGGTGTTGAAGACGTTTTGGGGTTGGAAGAGGGTGGTAGTCCCGAAAGGGTGGGTGGAAATGAGGAACGAGGCGGAGACGATGGAGAGCCGAAAGAGAGCGCGACGCGAGCAAGCGCAAGACGCTTGTAGCTCAACAGAAGGGGAAAGTTCAGATGGTTCAAAATGGAAGGGGAAAGGGAAAGCCAAGGATGATGTTGATGGCGATTCGGGGAGAACCAGGCCGAGAATGAGGAGTAATGGTTCGATCAGCCGTGAACCTGTGGGGTGCATCATTGCATGATGACTCTTAACGTCGGGTATAGGTATCATTAGTTTCAACCGCTTTAAATGGTTGGAGTTTCAAATGCCTAGTGATTTTTGTATGCCCATACGGATATGTTTTGTTGTTTACATTTTTGAGTGCAGTTAACATGTAATAATTGACATCATCCTTTTCACTGCGCCAAATATACATACAACTGTTGCAGCTCTGTCTGATTTCTAATAAACAGATATATCTCATCATACAAGTACGTGGTGTGCAGTCTGTACCTCCTTTTCTGCACCCAATTCTTTCCCTCTACCAGAGGTTTACTTCATCACTCATCTCTTCACGTCGCAACCTTTCCTATCGTTGAAAACCGGTTACGAACCCAAAACCCCACTTTTTTACGACGGCCGCTCAACCATCTCTACATTCTCACCGCCCGGATCTGCAAGCGTACTTTCCTGCAGATGGTTGTTATTACTCTGCGGTGGTTGTCTGTCCGACTGTATTTCCAGATCCTTTATTGTAGTTGGTGTTTGTTGAGTTTGTTGTGGTTGATATGGTTGTCGATTCCATCCATTCATATCCACAATTCCAACCGGCCCATCCGGTCCATACCCTCCGCCGGCCCTTCTCTCGCCCAAAGTCTCCACAGGCGAAGCGGACGATTCCCTACCAAACTGAAACTGAGCCTGAGACGGCTGAAATTCGTGCTGTCGGAGCATCGCCTCTGTACTAGGTCTTGAATGGGAATGGGAATGGAGTGGGATAGGGGGTGGATCGGATTTGGGGATCCGGGGGGAGTAGGGTTTGTATGCTACAGGGTGGGAGAGGGGCTGTTCCGGGGGTGAGCGATGGGCGGAAAGACGGGGGATGAGCGATCTTTCAGGGAAAGGGGGAAAAGGAGAAAAGGGAGCGTACAGGATAATACTGCCTATAAGCATACCACCCCCCCAACAACCCAATCACCGAACCGGCAATGACGTCGGTCGCGTGATGCCTGTAATCCATGGTTCGCGAGACTGCGACGAGGGTCGCGCAGGAAAGGGGGGCGAGGAGGAGCCATGATTTGTATGTGAATCCCTGGCGGTTATTTATTTCCATTTCTACCTCGGTGTCAGCCAAGGCCGGGATAGGAAAGAGGGAAGGAGAAGTGGGGAAGATGGAGCGTACTAGCAGCGAGGTATAGGATCAGATACCACATCCCACACCAAGCAAAACTGCTGTGTCCACTCGGAAAACTCCTGAACCCTTCGCTCAATCTCCCGTCATCTGTGGTGGTGCAGGCTGTCCAGGAGGTGAGGCCGTGGACTGGGTTGGAGGTGAGGTCGGGGGGCAGGATACAGCGGGCAAAAAGGTCGGGTCGGGGGCGGCCGACTGTTATCTGAAAGAGGGTGAACAGGTGAACGGGAGGAAGAGAGGCATACCTTGATGATATTGGTGAATGTGGCTGTCAACCCCAGACCGAGAATCAGCCCGAGGATACCATTATGTCCATCCCAGAACGATCTCCTCACAAATGCCCTGCACCCGTCCATTGTCAGCAAAGGACACAGTCCTTCCGATGGGCCACCGGCCATGGCCGACTCACGCGACGAGGATGATGAAGACAGCAGGGACGATTCCACAGAGCACGGCTAACAGCCAGACGGGTACTCTCTCTGGGTCTGCATAAGGGTGTGCGAGGGAGGTGTCTGTCACACTGAACAGGCGGCGGTAGCCGTTAATCTTGTCGAGGAGGTAGAACAGGCCCTGCGTGGCGGTATCAGCAGGCACATGGCAGGGAAGGGGAGAAACACACCCAGAGGAGAATGGTGATTACCCAGTCGGGGGCGTAGCTGATGAATATACGCCGTCGGCGGGATCCGGCCGGGGGCGTGGTGATCGGGCGATCGGCTTGTTTCGCCCAAGGGTTGGAGAGCGCCATTTCCACGTTCTGTCGCCAATATGGAGGGATGAAACGCAGCAGAGAGCGGAGTGCGGCGGTATATAACGGTGACTGCCTCCGCCACGTGGACCGAAAGCGGTGACGATAAAAGAGGGCAAAGGCTTGGCACACCCAGAGCTGTGCCTGCGTCCCGTGCATCTAGGCACCGCATAAACAAACCTCACACAATGGGCGTTACGTAACAACATCGCCCCCTCCCTTTCCAACAGCATTCCAACGCAGTCAGTCTCCAGTGTATCCATGCTAACAATGGACCTGCCACTCACCCTCGACGACCACACCCCATTCCCCCACCAGGTTGCAGGCCACCCCGGTGTCATGTCGGACTCCTCCGGCAGTCTCGTCATCAAGCCCGCCCTCCCTCGCGAAATCGCTTTTTATCAGCTGCTCTCCAACTCGGATCCGGAGGATATAGTGTGGCCGCTGAGGAAGTTTGTACCGAAGAATTATGGGACGCTGAGGCTGGAAGGGAGGGTAGGAGCTGGGGGTGGGGTTGAGACAGATTTAGATGTGAAGGATGAGATGCCAGAGGTGTGTGTCTGTGCTTCTGATACGTAGATTGACTAGACAGTGGGCTCATCATCTCTTCGGGATAGAGCGTGGTACTGGAGAACCTGGCTTATGCGTACACCCATCCGAACATTATGGACGTTAAACTCGGTACTGTGCTGTACGCTCCCGACGCTACAGACGAAAAGAGACGACGGATGGAACGACAGGCGAGGGAGACGACCACGTATGAGACGGGGATACGCTTAACAGGCTGCCAGGTGAATCCATCTCCATCTTTGCTCGAAAGGGAATCGGGACTAATGCGAGAGTGAAAAATCTAGACATGGCACGCCCCTACACAAAGCTACATCTCTACACCCAAATCATTCGGCAAATCCATCACACCTCCCCAACTCTCTCTGGGCATGGTCCGTTTCTTCCCTCTCCCAACTGACTGTATCCCTTCCCTCGTCACTCTTCCCTCCCCGCCACCTACAGCTGAGGCCGTTTCGGCGAGCCATTTTCCAATACCGGCCGAGAATTCTTGTGCTTCCGTTATCCAATCTTCCACTTCCATTTCCATTCCCCCTTCTACTCCCATCGCCCCCGCCGCCCCCGCCGCCCCCGCCGCCCCCACCTCCACCAACCCCGAAAAATCACCAACGTACGAAAACCATTCCATCCCCGCTCCCACCCTCGCTCGCCTCTTAACCCTCCTCCTCCAAAAGCTCGACCACCTCACAGCCGTGCTTTCCACCCTTGAAATGCGGTTTGTAGGTGCTTCGCTGTTGGTGGTGTATGAAGGTGATCCGGCAAGGCTCGAGGCGGCGCTGGATAGGGAGGAAGCTAACGCGCAGGGAGAGAGTGGAGAGAGGGAGAAGAGAAATGGGGAGAGGTCAATGTTTAGTGATGATGGGTCGATCGACTTTTCAGATTCGGACGAGGACTCGGACGAGGATGGAGAAGGATATGACTCGGAAGACGAGTTGGATGGAAAGAAGAAGGACGAAAGGCGAGCGAGAAAATGCCCGGCGCTAACACTTAAAATGATCGATTTCGCACATACCTGGTTAGCACAGGGGGAAGGACCGGATGAAGGGGTGTTGAAAGGGTTGAAGACGTTTAGGAGTTTGGTGGAAGAGCGGTTGGAAGAGGTTGAACGGGGTTGTGTTTGAACAGGACTCGTGTCGCAGGCAAATTCGTAGTCAATTGTAACAAAAAAAAAGATGTATCCTACCATTGATTATGTTATCTCCAGCGGTGGAAATTGCGTGGGCTGAGATCGATATCTATAGGTTGTTGAGTGAGGGTTGTGTTTGTCCGTTTTTCTCGCTGGGGGGGAGCAATTTCTTCGTGCAATTTTTTAAGATGACAAAGATGATATGTTGGCCATGGTGAGTCGGTACGACCCAAAAGGTCGAAATAAGTAAAACAAACGAAACCGACGGACGAGAACAGACGAGCATGAGACGGAATGGAGGCGTTTTGGGTAAAGCCGGGCGGCCGGCGCTGGTTATTACACCGGTACGCGGCCGGGACGAGAAAAGTGGAGGTTTCGTTTCGTCCAATCTTCGCTTTTGGTCTGCGGTTTGTTGCGGTTGGGTGGGCCAGTCATATTTAACATCAATTATGTTGTGATTCTCCACAAAGCATACGTCGCGCAATAAGGCGGCTGCGGAGCGACATGGAGGACAGAGTGAGCTCTTAGGTTCTACTCGTGAAGCGTGCAGTGTCGCCATGCTCTTGCAGGATATGTTCCCCTCTAGCTCTTTCCCATATGGCTGCCTCGGTATCTTGATCCTACTGCGCGTCTAACCTGCTCTATGACATCGGCTGCAATTTCGAGGCTCATATATGATCGGCAAGTCCTCTGCTGTCATTTGATGGAAGTGATGATGCTGATGAATTGGCCATTGCTGCAGAGAGGTCTATTCGTAGAGGAGCTTAACTCGACCCCAAGCAGGTTGCGCAATCGGAGTGTCCGTCTTTCATGCATACGCCCATATCTGGCCCTGTCAGATGAGGTACAATCCCCGTATGGTGGCGGGCTTTGGCTTGACTGATGGGGGAGGGACGGAAAGGTTATGTGTCCTTCGTGATTGCCACTCGTTCGTCTCTCGTACCACCGATTCATCCCTCCAATTATCGAACATTCGTTTCCGTGTGGAGTTTATGAACGAGAGCCCTACCTGACAAACCTGGGTATGTCACCGTCCAGAAAGATAAATGACTCGTCGGTAGACTGACATGTGTTTGCTATAGTGAAATGGATGAAGAAGAAGTACAAAGTGACGAACGGGAAGTTAAAGGTGGTGAGGAGGGAGATAATAGCCAAGGCAGCGGAGGTCAATATGACGTTAAGTGAGTAATTCACTAGTGTTTCAAACTAGATCACTGACAACCATTACGCCTCAAAGCTGTGGCGTTATCGAACATATGGTCCGCATTCATTGTGCTCATAGTGATCTACGTATAGAATATGTACATCATGATACGAAGCCTTTAAGCGCTATGAGACGGTCTTGCCGTCGTGTAAGTCCAAGTCATTATACAACACTTGATGCATAATTGATGCCTGTTCAGATGCACATTATGCTTTGTCCACCCCGACCAATGATACCCAAGGCATAATTCAATTAACTCTGTTTCACATAGCAACACCTCTATTTCTATCGGGATCGACTGCTCTCCTTCTCAAACATCTCAGCGTATTCCACCTTCAAGCCAAAATTTCAATATGTATACATAACAATTAAATTCTTCAGCCGGGACCCCTGCCTCAGTTTGCATCGTCGGGCGGGGTTTACAATATTTGCCACAACAGTGACGACAAGTGTTACAAATGTTGCAGTACAATGCTGAGATGCAAGATAGTGAGAAATTATTTTAAACCTTTTTTTTTTTGGAGAGCTCAAGGGGGTCAGGCGGATAAGATGAAAATGAAATGGATATATGTTCAAGTATATCTGTCATTGATCAACTCCCAGAGAACGGACTCCTATCTGATCATCAGTTTTCGCATCCTTTTTTCGCACTTTCTTTGACTTGCAGCAGACACGTAGTAAACCAGTTTCATATCACAATTGCAAGTCAATACATGGGGCAATATACTGCATGCGAAGATTTGATCATCAAAGGATATTATTTGCTTAAACGTTACCCGAAAATACCACGTCTCATAAAAAAAAAGTCCATTATAGATGCGCATTACAAGATGGAAGCGTTGATGATCATCATAGCAAAATTGCGCCTCCGCCAACCACGACTCCCGCAATACCTACAACCGCCGTCAACACACCACCGACGACAGTGATCGACTTGATGTCCCCGGAGGTAGAAGCGGATGAATCAGAAGTGGAGGCACTTGAAGAGGTAGATCCAGAAGCGGTGCCGGTAGTAGTGGCTGTGGCTGCGCCACTACCCGGGGCGGTGGGTGTGAATACGCCACCACTAGGTTCGGCGGCGAGACAACTGCTTGCGGCGGCGTTGGCGTCTTGGGCAGTGTTTGGTCCTGAAAAGTAAGTCGTTAATAAATGGCTTCACCTATAACGCGACGTTACGTACGGTTCGTGCTCAACGATGCGTTTCCAGCAAAGTCACAGCTGGTATCCTCTGGATTGATTTGGTAGTAAGTCGACATGACGTAGGAGAGCTTGATAGCCGGAGAGCAGAAAGACAATTGGCCATAGGTACCAGAAGTGCCATTACCGGCGATAGGGTCGCATGAAGCGGAAGAGTTGGTAGAGCCAAGGAGAGAGCAAGCGTAGCTATTCTGCAATCAGTATAGGCTTTATTTCGCATATCGGTCTAGACCCACTCGAGAAGGGCGCCAACAATCTCGGGCGAGTTGGCGCTTGACTGTTTCACCTTGCACGATAATGAGTTTTCGTTGATGCAGTTACAGACGCTCTCATTCGGGGTTGGCGGGAGGGTAGAGCTGGCAAGGAGCGAGTCAGACTCAGCAGGGCAGTTGGTTTCATTGGCAGTGACGGATGACTTCGCGGGGGAATTGGGTGGGGAAGTGGAGTTGTACTGGGTAGCGAGACGGGTAAAGTCGTCCGTTACGGTTACACTAGAGACAGTCAGCGCACAATAATGACATGAGCGACTTACGTGTCGTTGTCAGAGATGGTGACCATGCCGTAGTCATCGGAAGTAGGAAAATAGGAAAAGGCAACACCACCGCTAAAGACATCTGAGACGGGGGAAGCAAATAGAGCCGCAACTTCAGTCCAAAGACGAGGAGGACTGGTAATACAGCTGAACAACAAGTCAGCCAAGTGGTGGAACATAAAACGTCACTAACCCAAACTCGGACATATAGGTGGCAACAGGCAAATCACTGAACCCCTCGGTGATGGTATTCCAGTTTGACGAGTTGATGTTCTGATTACCGCACCACTCATAGTTGTTGAGACCTGTCCATATCAGTTAAAGAGTAACGAAGGACCCAAAGCCACTAACCATAAAGGTCGACCGCAATGCTGTCCCCTCCGCAAGTCAAATATTCGGCCAGAGAATTTCTGAAATCCGACTCGCCATCGACGGCGGCGTATCCAACAAGGGCAGACGATCCGACGGACTTCAAATACGCTTTGATGTCACGAGCAGCAGCTTTGACAAAGGCTACGTCCTGTCAGTCAAACTTCAAAGAAGAATGGAAGGATGGACGCACGAGCAGCATTGGTATTGGACACGAGGTTGATTACTTCATTTCCAATGTTGTAGCCGAGAACATTTCCATAGCTTCTGAAAGCGTCAATAGTTTCTATGTACTCATTGAGGAGATTTGTTGACCACGAGGGACTCGATCGATCGATACTTCCGTTGAGTGGTAAGGAAACATCCAGCCTGGCTCGCGAGTCAGCTGACGCTCATATATGGTGCTTAAACCTCGGTGCTTCGACCCACACGTCACGCATCATCACAGATTAGAAAATGAAGCCATACTTACAGTACGTAGATACCAGCATCATTTAACATCTTCATACAGTCGTCATGATTCAGACTAGAATTGACACTATACACTCTGACCGCATTGACACCGAGTTGCTGAAGGTACGGCAAATCTCTTGTGCAGTTTTGCGGAGACGAGAGTGGATCGTGGAATGATGAGCTTTATCAACGCGTCAGCTGGGTAGTTCACACCACATGTGTGGACATACGGTTCGGGGAAGCCACCGCTAGATGGACGGTCAGCGTCAATGACATAATAAGACAGCAAAGAGGAAACACTCACTTGGCAGAGTTGGCATCTGAGCTAGCCGCTAATTCTCCTTCCGGTTGGTACGCTACACCCTATTTAAAAACGTCAGAGACAGAGAATTCACCGTCGATAGAGGGAAGACGAGTACCGACCTTAATATAGAACCTATTGCCGGACTCGTCGTAGAGATACTTTCCAGTCCTTGTGATGTTAGGAAGGGCAGCCGTCATGGCGAGAAACTGCATTCCAGCGAGGGCTAGTGAGAAGAGGCGCATTGTAGGGAGAGGGCTGGGATTGGAAAGGAATAAAGAGAATTGAAATAGAAATGTACGGCCGGGAGACTAAGAAAAGGCTGTGTTTGTCTCTCGGAACTCGTCGTCTTCACGTGACGTTCAACCCATCCGTGGGACTCCGCATACTAATAAAAGCTAATAAGTAACAGATCGAGCAATATTTATGCGTAATTGCGTATCTTGATAGATCGAGCCATCATCAGGGGAGACACGAAACTGTACACGTCAGTTATGTGATAGGCATCAAAGAGGATGGCTTTCCGGCCACAACGTCTTCATGGAATCAAGCCGACGGCTTTCGATTATCGAGCAGCACAGCCCTCAGTCTCTGTGGCAGGTGATCGGAATCATTTTATTTTTTATTTTTTTATTTAAATAAAGCCACTTAGGTACGTACTTCTTACCTTGGGGTATTGTACATATCATAACAACCGCCCAAGTACTCCTACGCTTCTATAGCCCCCTTCCGAATCCAAATAGATCTTCGGCCCTCGTTGAATACCGGCGCATGTTGGTCGAGGGCCTTATGTCGAGCCTAAGATAGTCTACGTAAGTCGGACAAGATTGAGAGTGGGAAAGTAGGGACATCAACGGAGATTCCGTTTACTCCGTTACGGAGTGTCCGCCGATGAGAAGTGATGACGCGAGGACTTGTCAACCTTTTCCAGTTCGCCAATCTCCAATCGGCTGAGATTAGACAAAATATAAACCTCGCACCTCTCCTTTATCTGCATTCTTATAATCCTTGTTTCCCAGCCATGTCTGAAATTACTCCCATATCTGAGTATTCTCAACCACCCAAGAAGAGGAACGATGTCGCTATTGAACTTCTCTCTGGCAGTTTCGGAGGTGCTTCTCAAGTCTTGACCGGTCAAGTAAGTTCGAGTCGAAGGCCGCGAACTTTGTGCTGACGCCTCATAGCCCCTTGATACCCTGAAAACTGTGAGTATGACAGTGCTGAGGCGACAAAAAAGATTTAACAACCTGGCAAGCGAGCACAAACCGCTCCTAAAGGGCAGTTCAAGAACACCTGGGACATCTTGAAGGTTACCGTGAGAAATGAGGGCTTTTTGGCATTATACAAGGGTATGGTATGTATGATCCCCGTTGCACAATATTATCATTGCTTATAGAGCCTCCAGATGTCACCTCTTCTCGGTGTTGCCGCTGTCAACTCTCTTCTTTTTACCGCCTACGGCACCGCTCGTCGTATCGTCTCTCCCTATCCCGACCTTTCCATTCCTCAAGTTGCCGCTGCTGGCGCTATAGCTGGTGCCGCCAACGCTGTCTTGGCCTCTCCCGTAAGTCAGAATGGCATCCAAATCCAGTGCTTTTCTTATCTATATGTTTAGGTGGAGATGTTCAAGATTAAGATGCAAGGACAGTACGGCGGAAAGGACGATAAGAGGCTTGGGCGGGTTGTCGGTGACATGTGGAAGGAGTATGGATTGCGAAACGGTATCATGCGAGGATACTGGGTAAGCATTCGTTTTCTTTAATCAATAATGTAAAAACTGATGTATGACAGGTCACTGTTGTTCGAGAAATTCCTGCCTACGCGGGTTTCTATGCTGGTAAGTCGAAATAACCCGTATCGGCTATCAGTCTCACTCCGGATAGGCTATGAATACAGCAAACGTTGGTTTGCCAAGCACTATGCTCCTAACAACCTCCCTATCTGGACTCTCCTCGCATCGGGTGCCATCGGCGGTGTCTCCTATTGGCTTGCCTGTTACCCTCTCGACGTCGTCAAGTCTCGAGTACAGATGGCGAAGCTTCCACCAAGTAAAGGAGGGTGGTTGAGCGGAGGTTACGTTGCAAGGGAAATGAGCGCGATCGTCAAGGAAGGTGGTGTGAGCTCATTGTTCCGTGGCATTGGGCCGTCTCTTGTCAGGGCTGTGCCTGCTGCCGGTGCTACCTTTGCCGCTTATGAAGTTGCTAGGGGTAAGTTTTTCAAGGTGTCAATGCCAGGCAAGACGCTGACTTTATGTTCAGAATACATTATCAATCACGACCTTCTGTAATATTTATACCCCAAACACTATAGAATGCATACTCCGTAGATCGACAATTCACTAATCCCAACTCCAAGACAACGCACATTGACAACCAAATGGCTATGAAGGCCTATAACACAACTTCGGATAAACCTCTATAAGAATCATTCAAATAAAACCGTTGGACATTACCGTCCGCTTTTTGGAGACCACCAGCGCAGGATGCTTACACCTCGAGAATAGTGGTTTGAGTGGTATCGACCTTCTTCTCATCCATATCTTCTACATCTTCCAAACTTCCCCTATTTCCAGGCATGATAGGCACTCCATCCACCCCCACTTCTGGTGAGGCTGTCCCCAAAATCCTCCACGGTGCACCCTGTACATAAAGCTCGACCTCTTCTTCTGTCCATTCACGGAACTTAAGCCCTTTGAAACGCTTGTAGTTCTCTTGAGGGAAGAATCTAGCGAGAAGGTAGTAAGAGAGCCCAGAGGCGCAGCCGGTGGTTATGAATGCAAAGTAAAATGAACGGATGACACCGGTGGAGAAACCTTTTACACCCATGTTGTTGAGGACTGGAATTCAAGTCAGTTAGATTCAGGTGTGTTGTTTTTGGACGAAATGAAAGATTTACAGCCAGCAAAATTGACGCCAGCGCCGATACAGTAAGCAAGTATTGCCCTCCAGTTGATACCGAAAGTGTAGTCTACACCTTTTATTAAGCCTCGGGCGGCCTTTATTCAAATGAGAGTAACATACAGTAAGGACCATGCTTGTCTGCAGTGTACATCCAAGTAAGGTCAAGTCGACCCTTCGAGATGATGTAGTAATCAACGAGAAGAACACCAACGATACTGAAGAGGAAGATCTGGTATGATGAGATGAATGTGACGAAGATACCCGCCGACCCAAGGAGATACCATGGGCAGATACTTGAGAAAGAGTAAGCTTTACGCCGATCTGACCGGATCATATTATAAACAGAAAAAAACTTACACCACAGTTATAATCATACAAATCGCAAACGCCCTCTTCATCGACAAATATTTGGGTGCCAAAGAGCTGATATCGTTACCCGCCGGCAACACATTCTCAAACACACAAGAAAAGAGTGCAGAATAAGCAAAACCGATAGAGATGATGGCAGTGCCCGCTCGGGTTTTGGCATCGTAATTTTCTGTCAGAATACGGTCGAGGTAGGTGAGTGGATTCCAGATGAGGGTGCCGTATGCTTTTTCGGAGGAAGCGGCGACGATGAGACCGCAGAGGGTGGTGATAAACTGGAATCAAGGTTTAGCGGGAGTCGAAAAAGAAAAGGGGCAGGGGAAGGAGTGAGAAGAAAGCGACATACATTGGACATTGGGAAGCCAAAGATCTGACCGAAGATGGGATCCCTCCTGTGGGTAGCATTTCGCTGCCAGTCACTCGCATTACTCGCAAACGTTGAGCACCCTGCCGCAGAGAGCAAAGTGAACCTCACAATCAACCATGCTCTCTCACTCCCATGAACTGTAGGTCCAGCTGTCAAGGTGTTTCCTACACCTTTGCTGGTGGTGAGCGCGAGAGCGAGCATACCCACGCAGCTGAGGAAGTAGGCGACGAGCTTGGCATGGATAAGAAACTTCCATTTGGGGACGGAGAGAAAGAGCGCGCAGCCGGTGAAGAACCAGAAAAGAAAGAAGCCGCACATCTGGGCAGAGGTCATACCCGAAGTAGAGGGCATGTGATTAGGGAGATGAGCGATGGAGGGAAAGATGGAGTGGAGGAAGATGTAGACACATTGACCACCAGTGACGGTGTTGACGCCGTTCCAGACACATGCTGAGAGAGCACGATTGAACACAGGCCAAAAGGAACCAAAGACACCGAATGAAGATCGACAATAAACGGGGAAACCGATCTGTGGGACTGTCAACAGGTTGATAATGAAATAATAAGAGGATGCACTAACGTGATAGACTGAACCAGCACGACCATTGATGACCATGAAGAAGGAGATGAGGAGATATCCGAAGAAGTTGCAAAGGATACCATCCCAGACAGTGATGCCGTACTGATTGACTTCGTCAAACTCCGATCCACATAGTCCCCCAATGGGTGACTTACGGTCAAGAATGTGCCTCCGCTCAGCCAGTTTGCAACCGTCCCAACAGCCGAGAACCAAAAGATTGCTGAACGAGTGTGAATAGACTGAAACGAAAACGAAGTAATGGACTAACAGAAAGTGGTGAAATTCCAAGTTCTTCAGGGCTTATTAGCGACCAACCTTAGAAGAGGTAGTTCCAACTCACCTTCTCTCCAAAGGAATGGGCAGAAGATCATCATTTTCAAGCGCAGCCTCTCTGCCTTTTGACCCTTCCACCACCAACTTGGGCATCCTTAGTCGTATAGTCATTGCGCTAGCTCAGGACCGGTTTGAAGTTACCAAAAAGTTCCAACAGGGGGAACTACCTAAAAGTACAAATTGTCAGTTTTAAAGTGGTAGCTTCTGATGACTTATCCGGGACTCACCTGCATAACTGATAACCGAATACAAAGCATCCATTATCGCAAGTCCTTATCTCACGCTGGCGCCCCTCATTACTCCTGGCTCTGATTGCAGACTCTGGGCGCTGATTTGTCGTCTCCTGTCGACATAACGACATTGGGGATATATTCCCTGTTCTACGGGTGGCTGGGAATGGCTTATGATAAGCATGGAAATGGAAATGGAGAGGTACTATTTTAGCCCGACATGGAAACAAAGTCTTGGGCGATTTGCATATTAGAACCAAACCATTTATTGAATAGTCACTCAGGCACAAATTGGCCCTGAATTTGACGGACCATGCCGATACCGAGAGATAAGAAGCCATCATTATTGTCCATTATTGCCTCACTCGTCCTTCAATCACGCCTCGGCCATTTTTAGATAAACCGGAACTCTACTATACCCGAGACCACATGTACCCAAATCTTGGGGTCAGGATAAACATCGCTCACTCTTGATAGGCTGATACGGTGTCGTCGGAGCAAGAAAGATGATAGCGCAGAGGTCTGTGAGTGGGCGGGGAGATTACCGAGTGAATTTGCGCACTCTGGCACCTAGCTGTACTATTGCAGTGAGTAGCTGTCATTGGCTCGATTTTCTTAGCTTGCATGTTGGATGATCATTTGTGAAGCTTAGCCATTTTATCAAGAACGGTATTATTTTCGGCCAAGTCTGTCATTGCATTCTGGGCTCAAGACCGACGACAGCAGGCCAAAGTATCCTCCCCTATCTCCTATTACCATCCAATCCGTCTTGTCCTATCTTATCGGCTCTCCTCCATCGCATCCAAGCCCAAAGACAAGTCAAGTCAAGACTCGTCTTCGGTCACACCCGAGTTGGCGAAATACTGGGAGAACTCCTTGTCTTTGTCCTGAGTCAGGCAAACTTAACTGATACTGTGGTTGGTATCATTAACCGTGAATTCCTATCTGACCGGATCTCCTTTACTGTCTATCTCTACCTTCGAATCCCCTTGTATCTGCTGTACCCGTTGAGATTTCTGACGGCTTTCTCGTACCAGGAACTGAGAGATTCCTTGGAATAGGCGCTGTATTGTCAGTATGTAAAACATTTCTCATTAGGTTAAATGTCAAATCCATCGCATTCGACTCCCCTCTCACCTCATCTTCTCTTTTACAAGTTAGGAAACAAAGCGATAGGACATTAAACCATGCCCGCCCCCACTTCTGCCTCCCAGCTCACAGCCATCATCGGCTTCTCCCTCTCCGGCTCTCGACTCGACCACGACGAGTCAGTCTACCTCACATACGATCCCTCCCGTTCAAGGCCCAACGAATTTATCCGGGTTCCAATGATCAACCTCCGTGAAGAGCTTGATAAACCCGTTGAGAAGCATGCCGACCCGCATGAACAATTGAAAAAGAGGGGATACGCGGTCTTCAAGCATGAGAGTCAGTATTTGGATGGGATACCGAGTGAAGAAGGCACTGCAGATTATCTTGAGGAGAGTGCCCAGTGAGTCTTCATTCCATTCCCATTCTCTTACTGTCGTGTTGACTATGGTGCTGACGGACGATTGGAAGGCTGCTGCAAAAAATCGTAGGAGCCGATCGAGTAGTCGCATGGAACAGTGTCTGTCGCAAAAACACGATGGATACCGACCTCAAAACAGTCGCAAAACAGCAAGCTCCCGAAAAAGGTTTTATCCCAACCACTCGAATCCAGCCTATCGCTGGTACAGCACATGTCGATCAGAACGCGGTGAGTGACACTCAGGATTTAGCTTTCTAGCTTGCGGCTTGCGGCTAAAATCATTGCGCTAGGATTGGGGATTTGAGCTTTGTGGGAGAGCGGCAGGTCAAGATGCATCGACTTTTAAGCGTGTGCAAATCATAAATCTTTGGCGTCCCCTCTCTGGTAAGCTTTCACCACCCTTCCTCTCAGCATTCCCCTCAAACTAACTCTCTTCCCTCTCCCTTTCCCTCCCCCACAGGTCCCGTGACAAACGCTCCGCTCGCAATGCTAGATCCCACAACCCTCTCCCCCGCCGACGTCTCCACCCACGCCTCCATGTTTGGCTTTGGTCATGACTTGCACTACTCGCCATCCCAGCAATGGGCATATATACGACATCAGATGCCAGATGAAGCCATCTTGCTGAAGTGTTATGATTCAGATCAAGGTAAGAGCGGGGAGGTGTTGTACTGTGGGCATTCGGCAGCGCAGGTGGATCACGATGCAGAAGGGGTGCCGGAGGAAATGGTAAGGCCGAGGGAGAGTATTGAGGTGAGACTTGTGGCTATTTGGGAGTAATCAAGCAAGCATAAGGGATTTACAGGGGATTTGTATCCGCTGTACTGGGTGTTAGATATAAAGTAAAGGTTATAATAAAGCTTGTTTACCTTGTAAAACACCTCAAGGCTGTGTCCTCCTTGATCTCTTTTTTCAGCCTTTTTTCAATTAAAGTCTTCACGTTCTTAACAGGATTACTGCATATCTATCGTTGTG
Source organism: Cryptococcus deneoformans JEC21 (assembly GCF_000091045.1). NCBI lineage: Eukaryota > Fungi > Basidiomycota > Tremellomycetes > Tremellales > Cryptococcaceae > Cryptococcus > Cryptococcus deneoformans. The sequence goes on from NC_006683.1 coordinate 708,744, forward strand.
AGCCTGTGTCGAGAGGGTACCGCCCTCTTAGTTGAACCCCCCGAATCGAACAACATGGCGTCTACTACTCATGAAGGTTGGTAAAGTTTCGGATAACGACATGTGATGCAAACAACAATTGAAAACTGACGGAATTAGGCTGTACTTCCACGCGAAAGAAGAGTTGTGGATGATTGACGTATGAGGATGGTGTTGTTGCCAGTATCATCACAATGGACTCGGATGGCATGCTGGGAATAGGCTCCGGACGAACATTATGATCTCCCGCCGTAAACTTTATTCTCAGCAACGGGAACAATTTCAGTTGAGCTAATAGCTGCTGTCTCAATTGCTTATTCTCTCGTCAGTTCATTACTCATACGACATGAGAGTCACCCTCCCGAATCCTCTGGGAGAGCCCATCGCCCTCGACTCTGCAGACTTGCCGAGCATGGCTGCCATCCCTTCCATCGCTCTTTTTACTCGACCTTCGTCACTCATCGGCATCTCGCGCCGGCCGCACTTCAAGATTATCCTGCTGATCATAGGTTTCGTGTTCCTGTTTACATGGCATCCAAGTCCTCCTTTCCCTCCGAGCTATGATGAAGAATGGGCGTGGGAAAAGAGTGCGGTGGATGAGATAGGGGCCACCGGGAGGATGGTGCTGTTCGATATCCCAAAGGGGACCGGATTCAATCATCAGTTACAGCGTGTGTTGTAAGTCTAAATGACATCGGGACAAGCACAACCACAGCTGACAACGACGGTAGATTACAACACCATATAGCTGTGCTTGGCAATAGGTCACTGGCATTTGAGCCGTACTACGAGGATCAGACGTTTCTCCCTTTCAACCCTAGACGATGGCCTTGGAGGTCAGCAAAGATACCTCTGTCAGCATTTATCTCCACCGTTGTTTCGGGTTTTGAGACGCTCTACGGTTCCCCGCATGCTGTTCCGTCAGTTTATTCGCACACCCTTTGTGGCTGGCAAAAGACGATAGACTCTATCAGCTGACTCAACCTGCTGCAGATCATGGTACTACCGTCGTCAATGTTCATCATCCAAAGAAAAAATATACACTATCCGCTCAGAATCCAATCCTGATGGCGATATGGATTTACAAGATGATGGACAAGCGAGAATACATCAGCTGCAATTGATCCTCGCTGGAAACGACGAGAAATGTATAAGAATCATTGGCGAGCCTTTTAACAATGAGTGAGTTCTACCCCCGTTCCTCTTGATTCGGTCCTGGTCGTCCGACCTCAACAAAAGCTAACCCCCCTCCCTGGTTAGTTTCTTTAATTCTAAAGCACCTCTTGATCTATACGATTCCTTCGTCCAGTCTCCCGCCATGAAACATTTCTCATTCTCCTCCAGGGTTCTCTCCATCCTCAACGACCACATGTCAACACTTGCCCCACAACATAACCCATACAGCCTCGCGACCGCGGTAAATGTGAAGAGCGAGAGCGAGATTAAAAGTACGATGTGGAAACATGTTTTGGCATTGCATGTAAGGAGGGGAGAAGATTGGGAGAAAGTTTGTGAAGGGAAAGGGGAGACTATTGCGTATATCCTATTCATCCCTCTAAAACCCTAAATACTGACCTCCCTTGCTTAGCCCTTTTGTATCATTTAACAAACTCCCTCTCTTACCAGGCAACGAAAACATCCCCCCTCCATCCGACATGGTCCCTGCTAGCCGAATGGGTCTCTACCGTGCCAAATGTCTTCCCGACACATTGGACATCATCGCACGTGCTCGCCGGATGCGTAAAAACCATCCCCTCTTGAAATCAGTGTACATCCTCACTGACGCGAATGATGAGTGGACAGCAAAGTTGAGGATGTGGTTAGAGAGTGAGGGATGGAATCATGTGTGGATAGGGAGGGAGGATGTATGGGGGGGATGGAACGAGAGGGAAGTGGGAGTGGCGGTTGATATGGAGATAGCGAGAAGAGCGGGGGTGTTCGTGGGTAACGGAGTGAGTAAGAAGTTACAGGCATATTTTGGGTCGTAATGCTAATGACATTGTAGTTTTCAATGACTTCGTCTAACATTGTACTCTTACGATCGAGGGATGGTATACATCCCGATTTTACTCAATTTTGGTAAATTGCTGTATAACAGTAGGGATGTATTTTCCCGGTGCTGCTGGGGTGTTGCATAATACATTCTTAAAGGAATTCATCGTCTATCCCTTCTTCGCTCCTTGTGTCTCTCTCCCCTTTCTCTGTACCTCTCCCTTTCCCTATCCCTGTGTCTGTCTGCCTCCTTCCCTTCTCTATCATGATGGTGGTCCCTCCTACGTCCATCATCCGAGTATCTCCCTTTCGCAAACCCAATCTCCTTCCTCGCGCCTGGTACTTGTGTAGCTTTTACAGCTTCTTCTTTACGTTTCTGCTCTGCCGAGAGTGCGGCGGGGCCGTATGTGGTAATGGTAGATTCGAGGCCGCGACGAGTGAGCCAGCCGGTGGAAGGAAATGCGGTGGCTCGTTCGTCGATGGAGACAAATTCGACCTGTTTTAAGTAGTGTTTGTTGTTTGTCAGCATGATATTTGACACCGGGTGGATATTGATGGGAAGAGGGAAAGAGGGCCTTACAAGTTTAGTATATATATGAGGGTTAGCGAATGCAGAAGAAGATAAGAGCCGAGTATTGATATGTTCTCCTTGGGTATATTTGAGCTTGAGGAAATGTTCCACTTTAGCCTGTCATTTATCAGCAGTGCGTATTGAATAAAACTGATCAGAAAAAGATGAACTACCTTTAGCTTGGGGTCACACTCCGCCGGATCGACTTCGGGGGGGACACCCCAGTCTTCATCACCTTCGATTTCCGCCGGGGTGATCACCATTCTCAAGATTTCATCATCACTCAAACCCTGTTCACGCGCCTTGTCCAGAATGGAATTTTTAACACCATTTGATGCGCCCCTTTCGGGCTTTGGCAACTCGGATTGGGCGGTATGCGTGAGGTTTTGGGGTAAAGAATGGCTGGATGGCTGTGCGCGAGTGGATGGTAGTGGTAGTGCCAGTGGTGATTGACGTTGACGTTTGGTCGGTCTGGAGTCCGCGGACGGCGCTGAGAAGACCTTGTTAAATACGTCTCCCGAAGAGATTCTGGTTCTTGATGATGGGCCGTGTTTTACTACCGGTGAAGCTGTCATGTAGATTTAGACAAAGTCCGGAAAAAAGGGCGAATGGAACGTACCTGTCAATCCTTCTTGTCTCAGCCGCTAAGTTGTATAGTCCAAAGCCAATAAAAGAAGAAACCCCAAGAGGAGAAGAACAGAAAGGGAAAGGGGCGGAGCGTGATCAAGTGTCCAGCTTCTTTTGCAGCAGGCGACTTACGGATGGCCCAGCTCGTGCCTCTGGTGAGGAGTCGTCAGAGTAATGCACAAGACCTTGGAAGTGAATTAATATTCGTCGAGTATTGTCTTTTGATCATGGAGCTCACCTTGCATGGTCAGCGGGTAAGCTGGAATTTTTTGTTTGAAGGATCAGTTGATGGTATCGTTGAGAAATAAAATCACTACGAAATGCTTTGCGACAATTATTAAATTATGGTGGTGGTTGGTCGGAGAACGAAAGCGGTGATGTCCGAAGACAAAGTGGTGGTGGGTACGGTGGTCATTAATTGCCATTTTAAAAAAAGATGATGCGTATGCATGTCATGATATTAGGTAGGCCGTAGGCTTCATTACTTTGCTCCATTCAGTCATTCATCTCTGACAGAGGTATATGAGTACAAAGTGGTTGATTCTGACTCCGCCGAGTACTATATATGTACGCACCAAATTCCGCGGTAACGAATATATGCTCGATCAGAAGACGACTGCCAACTTGCAGAACCCATTTGCTTGTATATATCAGTGCAGTGGGCCGTTTTTCGTAACTGTCTCCTTCCTGTCGAATCTCTTCTTAAATCCCATGATGAAGCTGGTAAGAAACTCTTCATCAACGACGTATCGTCTACCCATGCAGATTCAACTTTGTTTGGATGGTATGCTTTTTCAAGAATCAATGAGGGCTGGAGGGAAGGATGGGAGCGGGCATGAAGAGTTACCTTACGTGAAACGATGGACGGAGAACATGGTGAAGATCGTTGGGAGTCTGAATTAATCTAATTGTAAGGTCAATCAGGAATGGACAAAGTTCGTAGTTGCTTCAGCGCCAAATGTACATCATCTGGATCGGCTTATTAGTTTATTACTAAACCCTTCTTGTTTTAAGATTGAGGCCCCCCTGGATGGTCTCACACTGGCTAGCTACACGCACACCACATTAATCTATTACTGTTCCAGACGGGAACGTATTGGGAACAACATTGAGGTATCCTACTAACAACCGTTTTCTTTTTCTTTTTCAATTCTTCACCATGACCATCATGTAATAGTACGGTAGAGGCGACGAAAGGCACAATCTCAGCTGCTACGGCTTTGTTGCTCCAGAGTTAAAAAAACTTTGTGAGTCTCTTTGTGAGTCTTTTCTCCTTCTGATGGAAAGAGCGTCTTGTTGAAACCGTACTTTTCGTCGAGCTGTTTAGAGTTAGTCGATATCGCCAGACAGCAACCTTTTTTTAAAAGATTAGATTGACTCACCCACTCGGCAATCTCCCAAGTGTTTGTGATGTACACATCTCCCATTTTGATAGCCGGCACTGTTACATTAGGTTTCTTAGCCTCCTCCGAAAGTTTGTAGCGAATTCCGCAGAGGCTTTTGTTAACACTTTCGTAGGTTACGCGAAGGATACTGAGCTCTGTGGTTAGTTTTTACAAGTCATGACGTCCCCCAGAAGACTGATACGCAGAGTCGGCTTTGGTCATCAGCACAAAGGGAGAAAAAGTTGGTAGGGTGTCGTTTGGTTTGCTGGCAACACAAAAGAGCGTAATGGCAGTAGACATGATGAGAGAGCTAGAGTGGTTTTACAGGGTCTTCGTGTCGTTCGCCTGCAGAGGTGACAATGAAAGGCAATATAAGTGAATATAATATACATTTAGCGGACCAAATCAAGCCTATTTTGAGCAGCACGCTGGCTAAGACGACCAACGAGGAGGCCGAGGGGCAGGCCGGCATTTCACGGTATATCGATCTTTGCTTAATAATTAGACTTGTTGCCTTACCAAGCAGCCAAATACTTTCTCTTTAGTCAAACTCCACCCTGGTGTTCCGATACTTCACGGGTGGATTTGCACTATGGCGTTAGATGTTTATCAAGCAAGCTGCTCGTTCAAATTTTTAGGGAATATCCGCTCGCCAGATCGAGTTTGTTGTATGTTTTGCCCTTAGCTTCGATGTATGTAAAGCGAGTGGATACCTTGACGCGATGCTTACCATTCGATCGTTCATTCTTGTTGGTTGAGTTGACGACGGAGGATGATGGTAATAACTCTTCATCGTCTCTTGTATCTATGCTTGTATTTGCTTGTATTGGAATGCTGACGACAACAGTTCAGGCAGGTAGCAGAGGTTCTGAATGGTCAGCTTCTGTCAGGGACACTTGTTTTTAAGTCTAGTGGATAGGGAAAGTCGCGGCTGCCAAGAAGGTGATGTAAACCAGTGTTCTGTTGAGATATTGATCCAAAAATTGTAAAGATGTTTGTTGTTGGAATTGTGATGGATAATTAATCATTGACAATCTGCTGCCACTAATATATAAAACGCATCATTTTGAAGTGGTTACACGTATGACAGGTATTTTAAGTAGTATACGCACAACCGCCACCTTTTATTATAAGAGTGACACTCAGAGCCCGTGCGCGTCTACCTGCCGGCCTATAACGCTCAGTCGATCACCCCATGACAAAAATGCCACTCTCCAACCGCCGAAACCCCGTGAATCAAAAGCGGTGACCTATGACGTATGACGCTGTTTCACTTTTTCAGGGTGCTCGGCCCAATTTTGCATAGCTGGGCTAGCAAATAAGTGATTTTCCGAGATTTTCGCACGCAGGCGCGACATTGACTTCCCAAAACACGGCTGTACCCTGAAATTCCTTGAATCAAAACGTAAAACAGTAACTGTCTCGTGATTTGAGGGTGCAATTGTCCGACCCGTCCGTTGTTACTCGGTTTGATTAGAAGAAACTTAGAAAATTTAACGTTTTTCTAATCACTCCTCTCTTTTCTAATCACTTTTATTAATGACATTCCTAATCTCAGGGTTTCTCTCACGCGTAGTCGCAGAGGCTTAGGGAAGGCAACAGACATCGCCTTTCTCTTTCCACTTCTCATCCCGCAACTTGTACTTCCAACAGTTATTTCCTACTACATTCACTCTTTACTCTCACGATCCCGGACAAAGGCGTCTACAGCCCCCGACGCCCGTGTGACACGACTGCACGACAACAGCAAAGACTCGAGTCAAACGAGCACCTCCCCGTTTCAGTGCTGTGCAGAAGGCGTGTAGAACTACCGACAGGAAGAGA
>NC_006683.1:720160-747660 GCF_000091045.1 Cryptococcus deneoformans JEC21
AACTCTTGGGTCGGTTACTGTCGATTGTCCCGAACTAGGGTCACTGGTTTCAAGCGCAAGAGGTTGGGTCTCCCTAGTGAGAAGTTGTCGAGTGATGTGCCTAGGGCTCCCTGGAAGGCTATTCTGATCGGAGAGATCATCGGCCCCATCTGTTTGGCTATCCTCTTTGTGATCTGTTATCTCTTCGTCAAGAGTTTCGCTGTGGACGGTCAAGTTCAGCCTGGTTTGGTCAGGATTGCGATCATCGCCCTTGGTCCTATTGTTTGGAACATGGCTCTTTTGATTACTCTGTTTTTGGTTTCTGTCTTCCTCGGCCCTTGTGTAAGGTTTTTCTTTTATCATTTATCATGAACAATAGCTGATGATCGCCTCCAGTTGAACTCGTACACTCATCAGTTTGGAGCCACAATGGCTGCCCTCGCTCATTTCGGTGCTGTCGCTGGTATGATTGTCTTCTTCGAGCTGCTTTGGTTCCTTGAGCTTTGGAACACTTCCCATGCCGTCCTTGGTATCATCGCTGTTATCAGTGTGCAGAGGTGTATCTTCAAGTTCCTCATTGCTGTTTTCTTGTCGCGAGAGTTCAAGCACGACGAAACCAACAGGGCTTGGTGGACTGTACGTTTTTATCTACTTGCACAGGCTTGAGCATATACTGACGTTTATTTCCAGGGTGTTTGGTTCAACCGTGGTTTGGGTTCTCACGCACTTTCTCAGCCCGCCCGAGAGTTCGTTGTCAAGACAATCGAAATGGGCTTGTACTCTGCCGACTTTATTGTTTGCCATTGTAAGTGTATTGGTCGTCATCTTTCGATGTCCGCATTGACCCACAACTTTAGTGCTCCTCGCCCTCCTTACCATTCCCATGTTCATCCCTTACTTTGACCGAGTTCACGCTACTATGCTTTTCTGGCTGGCGCCCAATCAGCAAATCAGGCCTCCTATTTACAGCTTCAGACAGAGGAGTCAACGACGAAAGATTGTTTTCAAGTGTAAGTCACTTCCGTCAAATGGATGTCTGGGCGCTAATGTACAGCGAATAGACGGTCTTCTGTACTTGATTATCCAAGCTATATTTATCGCTCTCATTGTCGTTCCCATCATCTTCAAGGACGTCGCCGGCCTTACACCAAAGAGTGTGCCTTTCAACGGTGTCATCTAAGTACCCGAGTGCTACCTCTCAACAATCCTTTGATGATCCATTTTCCCCAAGAATCTTTTTCCACGCGCATTTCATCGACACAACACCCCCGTCTTGCATTGAATGACTTACAACATACGCCACTCCAACGAACTCAGGATGTCTTTTGAGCAAATCGAGTTTGACGGATCTCGAATCAACGGACAATTTTTTTCCATATTATATTCGCTTTGAGTTAAAGCTATTCTTTTATTTTTGTCATTATTTTTTTTTCTCTAGCTTTTCCATGTCTTGATGTGCAAATTGAATGTCGAGATTGAGCGTACATGGATTATACCCCTCCGTATCTTACTTAGATGTGGATGAATGACGATAACGACAGCAGGCTAGGACCTAATGTTTGAGTTTGACTTTCTGTCTGGTGCAGATTCCTTATTGGTAGTACGGTACTCGTATTATGCAAAATGATGTGATGCACAATTACTGGTTCATCGAATTACATGTCACGTAAAGTTACATCTACGCTAATAAGCTACACAGAAACATGATACAACGTAATATGGTCGTCATCATCATAGTCGTTAAAATCGATTGGCGTTGGTGCAATCTTTTACCCCTCATAAGCCTCGTGGTAAAGCGTCTCAATTAAAGTTTCCAGTACCACCTTTCTGACTCGATCCTTGTCTGTGCTGACCTTGTGTGGGACCCCATCTGGATCCAAGCCGTACCAAGTCGAATAGAAGAGAATGATAATGTTGAGCATCAGGATAGCCTCCGTAGTGGTCTTGGGTATGGGTCGCCTTGCCATGATTGCCGTTCGGACGCGTTCCATGCTTGTACGAATGTATTCACCTCGACCTTGCTCAGGTTGTTTGGTCTTGGGGTTGGAATTCTCGTTCGGGTTGAGGTTGTATTTGACGCTTCTGTTGGAATCGTCTTGTGAATCCTTGTCAGTGGTGGTGTTTATACTTGTGCTCGTGTTCGCAGTCGCACTTGAGCCGGGACCGTTCTTCACAACGTTCTTCACAAATATACACACCTCAAACGGCTTCTCGTACGGATAAAGGTAATGCGGATCCCTTGCTTTTGTCCACTCGACGCATCCAAATCTGGTCGCAAAGGGAAAGACTGCAACATTCTCCGTCCGGGCCGGGAGTTTGACAATGGCCTTATGCAGGCGGTCAGCCATCGATTGGAGCTCTTCTTCACGATGTTCGATGACGAGGGTGGCGGCGAGGATGAGATTGAATATGTCGGTTTGATATCCAAGCTCATCTACGCCGTCGTGGGTGACATTGGAAGAGGGCAAGGTTGCCGGAAAAGGCGTGGAGGGGGTAGACGAAGCGAGTCGTTTCCAGCGCCTAGTCTTGACGCTCAACCGTTGGAGGAGATCGTGGTCCGCAGGAGTGATAAAAGAGTCATTGAGGGTCATGCCGTCGTAGCGGGTAGTGTTGTATTGCGGGGTGCCTCGTTGAAATGGGGGGATTGGGTTGCTGAGCGAAGGACGAAGGGGGAGATTGTCCAGTGTCGTCACCCGTCTTTGATCGGTGTATGTGGTTTCTGAATCCAGCATTTGCTCCTGAGAGTCACCCGGAGGATGATCACTATAAAGTTGCTCCTTTTCTTCCTCCTCGCCTGGCCTATTCCCTTCAACAATAGAGCCCCAATAAAGTTGGTCGAGACATGCATCCTCTAAAACAGTCTTGCCATCGTTTGAGCATGTTCCAGAAGGGGGACCTGATGCCAGCAGGCTATTGAACAGCCACCTATCAGTTATACCTCCTCTTTACAAGACATACTGCGTGAGAAATGTCACTTACCCTTCCACCGGCGATGAACCAGCATCACTCAACTCTTGATTCAAGTATACCTGACATCTTTGCGCCACCGCCCGCGCTGACGGAGGATTCTTTTTCTTACCAATCCACTCTACAAGTTTCTCGGCATCCCTATGAGTGAAGATATCAATCTCCAACGGGTGACGGAGTGCGTGAGAGTCGACAGGCGAAGGATGAAACGACGTGTCCGTATCCGCCTCGGTCTCTCTGGCGCTGCCGTTCGACGAAGGGTTCTTGGACAAGCAGAGAGGACTGATTGATGTGTTACTACGTATACCAGTCGGGGCTTGGTATGAGAAATTTTTGAGGAGCTCCGTTAGTTGACGTTTTTGATCGAGGATGGAAGGAGAGTTGTCGTCTCGAGACGGGGTGGCGGCGTTCAGCCTGCGGGTTGTGTTGTCTGGGCGGGTGAGGAAGACGGCGGCCTGTGCGTCAGACGGTGGCTCGGAGGCCGGCTCAGGGGGTTGAGCGGGGGGCGGCGGGGAAGGCGGTGCGGCCATGGCTGAGGAGCGGAGGGGCGGGGGAGGGAAGTGAGCAGGGAAGAATGCAGGATGGAAGTAACGAGCTGGTGGTGGAAAGTACGTAATATTTAAGCGGCGAAATCAAATAAACCGCGTGTCGATGCAAGTTGACCCACCGCGAGTGTGGCATCGACACTGGATGGACCAACACCTTCTCCAGCATATCCGGTCAAGCGACAAACATGGCAGATCGTTATACATGCACAACAATGTTATCGTTATCAAAACATACCCTAGTAATGCTACTCTCCCTCAAATTCCTCTTCTGCAAACTCGAGCAACCTCCATCCCTTTGCCCCCTCATCTTTCACCACTCCTCTCTCCGCCCACCATCCCAACGCCTTCCCCACCTCTCCTTTCCCCACTGCCAACTTGTTCACGAGCTGATCTACCGCCCATACATCCTGCTTCTCAAACAATTCCATAATCGACGCTTGCAGAGGCGTAGCGTCGACTGTGACAGTCCGGTCGGAGAGGGTGACGGTCAGTGAGAGTGTACCAAGGTGGGGGACGAAGCGGAGGTGCTTGTCAGGTTTGAATATGTGGAATGAGGATTCGTATTCGGCGTGTATCCTAAGCGGGGCAGGGAGGCAGTTAGCAGTGAACCAAGTGTGGGGTGAAAGAGGACGCACTTTTGTAATTTCGACGGCAGTTTGAGGGATGACCGGGGCATATTTGGCCAAAATACTTTTGAGAGAACAAGAGGGTGTACGACAGACTAACAAAGATTTTAGTTTTCAGCCCAACCCCACAAAACACCACAAACTCACTTTTTTCTCCTCTTGGACATGACCATCAATTCTCTTTGAATCCGCCACGTCTTTCACCATCACATCACACCCCGCCAACGCACTTTCTCCAAATCTCAGTTTTAGCAATTCAATCGTCCTCACTTCATGCACCACATCATAATCCTTTACTTGCAATAACCTCCCCGCGAGGTAATTCTGCAGTTCCTTCACAATCACTTCTTTTGTACCAAATATGCTGACCAGCGTGGAGACGATATCACTCGTCTTGCCGGACCTGAACTCTGGCGCAGCATCCGCCGGCTCAGGTTCCCATTTCGGATCATTAAAATCCTCTGCTTCACTATCCCCTTCACCAATTAACCCGCCCTCATTCTCATCTTGCAGTTCTTCCCCCTGGACGAGCGCTTCGACGATACATTTGATAGTATCTGGCCTTTTTCGGAGGTGTTCCCGGATAGGGAGGGCGACAGCGTGTAAGAGGACGCCGACGGGATCGAGAATACGGAGAGAACGGATGGTGGAGATGTAAATGTTTAGGATGACGTGGGTTTCGGCGCCGGGATGAAGGAGACGTTTAACATTCCTGTGGAAGGGGTTAATAAAGGGCCCGATGTTGATGGCGCGAGTACTCACGCAGCATTGAGCTTGTTGACTAGTTCTAAACGTTGATCGACTTTGAATAAACACTCTTTGAGATCTTCAAGAGCAGCCATAGAATCGGGAAAATCAATGATAATGTCGAACAGCTCGTCCGTTCTATATGGTTAGTTCTTTGCTGTATCGTATAAAAACGTTTACCTTATATCAAAAAAGCATTTACACAGGAAATAGTCGAACCGTGAGAACATTGGCCGTAGTGCACCCTGTACAGCTTCGTTACCTGCAAAATAATCAGCAATCATCCCCGTTCACCCTCTCTTGGACTCACCTTCAAACATCCCTGATAACCAATTCGCAACACCATCCCCAATCCTCTGCCTCGCCCTACCTAATCTTCTTTGCCCCCATCCTTTTCCCGCTTCCTCCCTCGCTATCCGTTCAATCTCCTCATGCGCAACCTTGCTCAAACTTCCCGCATACCTTGGGAAAATCCCGAGCCTCGAGAGGTGCGGTGTAGGTGGAAGCACTTTTTGGTAGTTGATGCGTACGGATTGGAGGTAATCGTGTTGCGGTGGGGGGTTAGTGAGGTATTCAGGGAGGGAAGCGAGGGAGGCGTGAAGGAAACGTAAGAGATGGTCGGGGAAGGAAGGGGGGAAGGATGAATGAAGAAGATGGTGGAATTTGCGGGTGAAAAGAGCGACGTATATGTTGCTTGCATCATCATAAGTTGACTGTAACGATACGTTAGGACTCACTCTTGGAACGCCCGTAGAGGCAAACCCCATGATCTCTGCCATGTTGCCAAACGCTCAAAGAGGCCTGACATGGTATGCAGCACCAGCTTGTCATCGTCATCCTCTGCAGGCGTTTCCAACCGTTCTATAGCTGCCAGCACATCATACTCTACCAGTTCAAAATTATTCTCCACATCGTCCAAAAAATCGTCAAAGATTGATTTCGACATGTCGTATTGCTTGACTATGGCGAACGCATGGCTGACCTCGGGAGATATTTCTGGAACCGATCGGTGAGCTACGGCATGCCGCGTTCCACTTACGAGGTTTTGCGCTCCCGACTTGATGTAGATTCCTGGGATAGATATACTTTCGGACTTGTTCCACGGCGGGTGCGATACGTCCTTGTTCCAGGTGGGGAAGGTTGATGTCCCACTCGAGAAGAGCAGCTTGGAGAGCAGCCATCCTTGTTGGTCTGTACTCTTCACTCCAGGATATGTCGACGAACCGTTGACTTTATATGAGCGCAGTGGTGTATAGGCAGTGAAGAAGCACCCCTAGTGCAAATCCCGTCTTCTGTCGGTGCGCACAACATTTGTTTTGATCGTAACTAATAACTAACGCGGGCCCGCTTCGGACATCACCGCTATCATATATTTACGTAATTGGGCCAGCCCCAGCCTTTACTTAGGCCGGGATGTCCGACCGGCCCGAGCCGAGATGATGACGACTACTTCCTGTCGAGATGGTCTGAACCGTCGTTATCCGTAAACTAATGGTAATGTTATATATTCTAAATTCTGTAGATTGTATCTTTCTTTCCCACGGATATCGAAGCAATCGATCAATTAATAACCAACAGGAATGTCTCTCAAACTCCAAGATATCTTTGACGTCAAGGGCAAGGTAAGCTCAGACTCCCTAGATGTCTAGTCGCGGATGTTGTTGACTTGTCAAAGGTCGTCCTTGTCACCGGCGGTGGCACAGGTCTCGGCAAAGGTATAACACCCTCCACAACACGCTCTCGGCATAGGGCGCTGATGATTGACTGATAGCTATCTCCTCGGGTTTCGTCCAAAATGGCGCCAAGGTGTACATCACAGGCCGTCGTCAACAGGTACTTGAAGAAGCTGCCAAGGAAATTGGCGGGGATATCATCCCTATTCAAGGGGATGTTTCTACCAAGGAAGGATGTAAGGCTATTGCGGATGCTTTATCTGCCAAGGAGTCCAAGGTGGATATCATTAGTGCTAGATGAGAGGATGTGACGGCTGACTATTTGTGTAGCTCGATGCCCTCATCAACTGTGCCGGTGTGATGCGAGCTTATAAAACGACTATCAAGGATCACAATAACCGTGAGTAGAGCTCTTAATCCTGTTTCCTCTTCCATGGCCATTTGTGTAGTGATGGATCACTGATCCTATCTCAGCCGACGAAGTTGAGAAGCTCTTGTGGGAAGGCCACGACGAGTAGGTCCCCTTTTGCTGTATTAGTATAATCACCAGCTAAGGCCATTTGCCCTAGTGATGACTTCAGCTATTCCAACGCCAGTAAGGACACTTTTCCAACGCATTCAACCTTGCTGCATTGAGTTAACGCCTGTATAATTGCCATGGCTTCTACTCGATAGTCAACATCAATGGTAAGCACGACAAAACCCCAACTCATCTGCTTGCACAGAGATACCTTGCTGACCCAACATTATTGCTTCAAGGCCCTTACTTTATGACCTGCGCTTTGATCCCCCTTTTGCGAAAGTCTGACCTTCGCAGCGTCGTCATTATCGCCTCCATCGCCGGCTTGGCCAACCAGCGGTACGTGTCGAATATATTCCCTTCTCGGCAATAGTGAAGCTGATTCTGAACTGACCACCAGAGCGACGGGAAGTGTTTCTTACGGTGTCTCCAAGGTGAGTTGACTTTGAGGTCTCGTGAACTAGACCTTTTTGCTGACATCTGTCCTTTTAGGCTGCTGGTATGTCCTGCCCTTCCACCGATTAGACCATTCAAGTATTGATAATACCTCAGCCATTCACCTCGGTAAACTCCTCGCCGGGCGTCTTCACCCGTACGTCCGTTCCTTCACACCCACTTTTCCTTTATCCGCTTTCCATTCTTTCGGTCGGTACTGATACTCTTTCCTACGTTCAGGTTGAAGATTCGAGTGAACACCATTTGTCCTGGTATCTTCCCTTCCGAGATGACGGGCAAGAACGATGCTGGTCAAGGTCTTGAGTATGATATAGGAGAAATCCCTACCAAAGCTGCAAAGAGATCTACTGTCGGTACGTCCTATGCTCTATCTCCACCACCTCCTATCCTCGTCCATTCCAGTACACCTCCCTTGCAAGTTCCATGCCCTTGCTCCGGCTCTTCCTTCATGTCATGTACGAGAAGCCAGTAACTGACTTTTTCTTTTTTTTCCTTTGTTGCTTGGATGGATGTAGGTCGTCCCGGTTTGCCAGAGGAGATTGTCGGCCCTGTGCTTTTGCTTTCCAGTAAAGCGGGAGGATATTTTGACGGAGCGATGCTTACTGTGGACGGTGGAAGGTTGATGGTAAGTGGCCCCTTTTGTTTTGTCTTTTCTCCCTCTTCTCTGCCTGTGGATAATCTAAGGTGTTTTCTATTATTGACGACGGTGGGTAATAGGGTGCCGGCATTCATGATGGTCTCCGATTGCCTGAGGATACGTATCTTTGAGTTAAATGAACAGAGAAAAAATGAGACAGACGTTGAGATGGGTTGATCGTAACTCTTCAATTAAGGATGTATATTTGTTACCTTCTGAATGTTGACGGCAAAGAGAGTGCCTTTGACTCATTACACCCTTCCAAGCCATACTCTAGTTGGCGGCATAAGCTTGTTGTAGATCAGTTCGTTTGAAATAGAAAACTCCATGTACGATGGCCAAATATGCGGCGCATTTTCCCTTCTTACTAAGCGCAATAATGCGAGAAATTCGGGCGTATCGCCTACATATTCCACGAATTTCGTGTTGCTTGTATATCCTACATCGAGAGGATGCTTGAGAGCGGAGGGACGACCGGCAGCCTTCTGAAATTTGGCCTACGAAATCTGTTTGAGAAGGCGGTTTTGCTCTGGTGACTGGGGCCGTAGTTCAAGCTAAGCAAGATAAAACTGCATATGTGGAATACGTGATCTCTTTCGTCCCTTGTCTCCTCAGTAAGAAGGAGAATCAACGGACAGCAGAGCAAAGCCTCGTTTGTTGACTAGTCTTTGGCTCGACTTCACCACAGTTTGGTTCGTCATAGCAAGAGGATTGAGCTGTAACGTAGCTCGGCATGCATTCGCCTAATCTTATCATTCTTTAGCATCTGCGACTGAGGGGGGGGTGCACGTGGGGGTTTTATGTGCACTAAGAATGATGCATCAGCGTTTATCGCTCAGCAAACATGGATGATTCGCACATGTTCCGGCAAACTCTACCATCTTCTGTCCACGAAGCCCAGTTTCTGAGCATTCGAGCATATTCTTTGAAAACTTACAATAGAACTGCGTGCAGTGTGCATTCACAATAATCAAGTTGCTTGATAACTATTCTCGTCCTTCAAAAAGGTCCCGGTGCCTGCTGATTAATTCCTGACGTTTATCTGGGAAATCACTTTCCTAATCAGGTAGTAACTCCGCGGCGGGCCCCCACCCTTGCCGAATTCTTCGAATGTAAGCGGCGTCGCATTACACGACATGCCTCAGCACCTGGGAAGACTTGCTCAGCACGACACTCCTATCAAAAGGTATAAAAGGGGTCGTCGGGCTCTTTCTAACTCTTTACATCTTCAATATTCTGTCAAGGACTCAACTTCGAGCATTGTTGCTCACTGTCACAGTCGCCATCATAGCGGAGCTCTATCGAACTCAGCTGCCAACACTTGCTCGCAGTCTTATCAAGCCTACACTTTTAACTTCAGCTCGCTATCAGAGCACCAGAGCAACTGCTAACGACATGCAACTCCAATTTCGAGCTTCCCAAACTCGTGGTGGTGCAGATCACGGATGGCTCAAGGTAAGTAATACTCATTGTAGCAAGTGTTAGACATCTGTTAATTTTGATAGACCTTCCACACGTTCTCTTTCGCCAGCTACTATGACGAAGACTTCGAGAGCTTCGGTTCCCTCCGGGTTATTAATGAGGATCGTGTCGCCGTAAGTATCTCCCTCTCCTTTGCACACCTTGGTGGACACTGACTTAATCGTCATAGCCCAGCACCGGTTTCCCTCTTCACCCTCACCGAGAAGCTGAAATCTTTTCATACATTATTAGCGGCGAGCTTTCTCACAAGGACACTATGGGCAACATTGAGACCATGAAGCGAGGTGACATCCAAATGACTTCGGGTGGTACTGGCATTGCCCACTCCGAGTTCAATTCCCACTCTTCACTCCCAAACCACTTCCTCCAAATATGGGCTACACCCAATGAACGTGGTCTCAAGCCCGGCTATTACGCGAGACACTTTACCGATGAGCAGAAGAAGGACAAACTTTGCAAGATTGTTGCTCCTGTCGGCACTGAGGGTGTCATCGACAAGAGAGATGGTTTAGGTCCCACCCCCGTAAGTACTTGTTATCTTCCTGGAGCCTGCCATTGACATCGATTTTTGTGCCAGATCCACTCTCCTTTCACCTTCTTCGCCTCCATTCTTTCCCCCGGCAAATCCCTCAACCACACTATCTTCGCTCCCTTATTGTCTGGCAAGGATGAGAAGCGAGTTTACGTTCAGCTCATCCAGACTTCTGGTTACAGCACCAAAAAGGCCGACACTACTGGCAAGAATGGTCCTGTTCTCAAGGTTAGCGGCGGCGGTGAGGAGGCCGTCCTTGGTGAAGGTGATGGTGTCTTCATCAAAGGCGGTAAAGTAGGGGAGAACATCCAGATTCAGAACTTTGGTTCTGATGTCGCCGAGCTCGTTCTATTCGAGTTGGACTAAATGGTTTCAGTTCAGAGAAGTTTTCGCATAGTCTAGTCATTGGTCATGTTTATTAAGTTTACATACGTATCAGATTGAATGCATTTTGGTGATCGAGCTTTTTGCTGCGTTACTATCTCTCCATTTTGAGAGGCGATGACTACAATACGTGCCTCTCAGATGATTTAGCAATACTCGGCGACTATCATACGTCACTAACAAAATGGCACTTATAAAGGCAGCTCAGCTCCCTCTACAAGCCAAAGAGGGGATATCCTTTCTTCTTCTGTTTCGCCCCCTCCTGCTCGCCAACTACCTTTCTGCCCCTTTATCCATCTCACTCTGTTTCTTATTTATTGTTAGTCCTTATCGCAAAGCGTAAATGTATATATTTTGGCTAACAAAAGATACACTAACACGTCTCCCGGGTTCACAGTGTCTCCTTCAGTAAATAACACGCACCACACCGGCGACTCGTTTGCCCCTATACCCGCCCTCCCCAGCAAGGACAAACACCTTTGAAACATTAATCAGTCCGATTCCGATGTGTTGGGGGGATATCAACAAGACCCAACTTACGGAGATCTTCATTGTGTAGAACTCTATGGCCTCTCTACACCACTTGTCGTCGACGATGTATTTGACTTCCTAGATGGTGTGTCGAGCACTTTCAGCATCTGATGGATATGCCGCCGTACACAACGACCTTGGTTATCATGGAGTCATAGAGAAGTGTCACAGTGGTACCAGTGTACATGACGACTGACAGTCAGACAGATTTTTGATCTTGCATATACGTCCGACAGCACCAGCTTACCTTGACCTACGCACGTAGATATCGATTCGTCCTTTCTCCCTCACGTTCGTTGTAATGCAATGGCCCTACGGCCATGTCACATCACTTCGCCCACCCACTAACTTGTTTATTTATCAACATGACGGAGGTTACCGCAGGGATCAAGGAGCCGGAGTAGAGCCGTTGCTTACTGAAGTGGGATACCTTATTACTTTTACTTTCTTTTTACTCAGTTCACTCTAGGTACTTAGTCCACTCTAGGCTAGCTATCTGTGGTGTTCTCCTTAGATATAAACTATCTTCGTATATGCAGCCTTATAGGCAGACGCATTATAGCACAAGTACAGCAAGACTGTATCAGCAACGCCAACCTGCTCGACATGAGACGCGAGCGTAACTAATTGTTACCACTATACCAATCTATCCCCAGATACATAGGGTACTTTCATCGTATGTATTATGACCATCACAGCCAAATCTTTGGGAGGCTATATTCCCTAGCAGCCTTTACAGTCGTACAGTCCGTCATCAGCCTTGGATATCATGGGTGGAGGCGGACGGAACCTAATGGAGGCATATCGGTAGGAGACTTTAGGGGTTTTACGCTACAACGTCTGCCCAAACTACTGCATGTAACTGTCCGGGGCAAGGCTTGAAATTCGCTTCGGATTCTCACAGTATATTCTCGCCTCAATAGATTGTCCTTCCAAAATGTATGTAATCTTCTTGTCGAAGGTCGGAAGGTGGTAAGGAGTGGTTGGGAGAGAGGCCTTGGCGGATCATGAGTGCGACGAGATCGAGACCAGGTGAGTGACGTCGGTGATTGCATGCTCGACTCTGAGCGTGTTTTGTCAGATAAAAAGCGATAAAATTGCAGTAAATGGATCACTGGATACGCGCGTTGAGTTCCAAGAAGTAGAAATCATAGTGAGGAGAGTCGATGTCGAGTACGAACTCCACTCTACCTGCCGAGCGATAGTTCATCAACTGCCCACGCTTGACAGCTGCTTCGCACATGCGCTTTCGAACATCTGATCAAAATCCAATTGACTCACAGTTAAACATTATGAGATATGGGCCTTACCTTTACCCATATCAGATTCGAACATGACACAAAGTGCTTCTTCAATCACTTTCTGATGGCGTCTCTGCACTGAACACTCTCTCTCTCCCATATGAACGACATGTCCCTCCCCATTTACAAAGATTTGAACCTCCACATGCTTTGCGTGGACTATATACTTCTCAATAAACACAGTAGGTTCCTTAAAGAGACTCTGACCTTTTGCTTTTGTCGCTTCAAAGTTATCAATCAAGCGCAGTTCCGTCGTCTGGAGTACTCATCAATTATCTGGCGGGCCCTGTATGTATGGACATAAGTATTGTAATTCTAGAGAAGCCAAGGGCTTTACTCACACCTTGACATTGGCGAGTGCTGTGGGCATATCAGAGTGAACGCAAATAATAAAACTTCGGCCCAGGAAAGGTAGCTTGAGCGGGTTGTTGTCGTTGTCAAGTGCTTCAACCGGTTCATCAGTCAGGCTTCCCATATATCTAATGAATAAAATCCAACTTACTTTCGCCCTTCGTCAATACCCTTGCTAATTTTTCCCTAAATCCAGCCTCCGTAAGCGTTTTACTCTCCGGTACGCTCAATAATTTGCCGGTCTTATCATAGTCGATATCACAAAACAGCTCAGGAACAAATGGCACCCTCATCTCTTTGGATATTTCTTCATGAGGTTCACCGGCAAGGCCAACGAAAGGGAGAGGGGAGTTTAAAGAGAAATATACTTGAGTTTCGCGGAATGAGCGGAGGAGGGAAGGGTGGTCTCAAAGGATAAAGTACAGCGGCCCATGAACCTATTTCTATCACCGTTAGTGGGAAAATTTGGGAGAGGAGAGGCTGAACATACTTTGACATGTGACAACCTTCCCTCCCTCTGCATCAACAATCGCTTTCAATGTGACAACCTTCCCTCCCTCTGCCTCAACAATCGCTTTTTCTTATATGTGGGATTGTTGTTTTAGTGGTATGAGATAGAAAAAATCTACCGCCCAAGTAGTTTGTGGGAAGTCCTAACAACATCTTGGTCGATTCTCAAGTAATTAGATGGAAAAAGCCGGCTGACGTGCGTGAGAGATGTCATTTCAGTTGACGCGTCGGGCTTCTTTGGTGAGCGCTTATCTCGAAGCGACGTCACTACTGACGGAAGTGTCGTCATTCGATAAGAAATAGGTATGTTTTTCGTTCAGTCCCGATGGGCTTGAAGAATGTGATAGGCTCCTTACTAATTAGCAGCACCCGTTCACAGTTTGTTCTCATTCAATGTCTTGCATTCGTTGGCCTGGTACTAAGGTGAGCATGCATGAGAAGAATGGATCCGCGCCCTACTAGCAAAAAATCAGTCCGCGATCGGAGGCTCGGAAACGGCCCATCTCCCGTCGGCCGGGGGTGTCAGTGCGATTGCAATCGCTTTTTGTTCTTGATTCTTCCTCTTCATCTGAACTTTCATAGCTTCTTGACTAACTCTCAGTATCTCTATCAAGCACTTTCAAGATGCCTGCTACCAATGGTCTTGGTGAGTCTTAAAACTTGTCTCTCCATCTTTGGCATCGTTTCATGCACAGCATTGGACTCTACTGACATGCTCGAACAGCCCCCCCGCTCACGGCCGCCGAATATCAAATCGTCAAGTCTTATGGCGACTGGACCTGCTTTATGCAGGCTTATGGTCTGAAGCCCTGGGACGAGGATGATATCCAGGAAGCACATGCGATCGTTCAGACGATGGCTAGGGAGGATGAGAGGCAGCAGGAGGGGCGTTAATTGCCTGTGAAGTTTCATGTGAGTTTAGTCAGATGTAGTACCGGATTTCTCATAGACCTACGCTAATGGCCGACCACAGCAGTAATGTCCGGTCCATGCCCCGGCAGCTTCCAGCTCGCTAGCCTGTTTATAGTGTTATGATATCAATTCAGCGCATTCATCACCTGTGTTGAGCTATGTAGACGCTTTTCTTCCTTCACTGGGCCCGAGACTGCCAGTTGAGACATTAACATATCAATTTATTGGGCAGGTTTCAAAAGGGAAGGGTTCTGTCTTAAGCTCTTAATCCACGTATTTCCCAAATAGGATAGCAAATAGCTCTGAGAAGAGACATATCATTTAGGCATTATAAATCCATGGGTTGAAACATCCCACATCTCTTTGGCCTTGTTGTTCTCGACCCTGCCCCTTTGTGGAACAACCTTCTACCGACCTTCTCTCCTTGTTCTTCATCCCACAGTCCGTCGAGCGGATGGAGTTGTGAGTGATTAATGGGGAGCGCCGGAGTTTCGGCGTGTATTATTATGGGTGATATCAAGGCCAAAGCAAGAGCCAAACTATACGTAGTCATTCTATGCGCATCAGGCCTAAATGGCAATTGATAAGATTTCGACTAATGAACTGTACGATGAACCCGAAAGCAGTATGTCGCGTGAGGACAATCTCGCCGACGCTGACGAACAGGGTGAACAAAAACACGAGAAGCTCAGTATGAGGAAGTTCACTGGACATAGATAATTAGACTAAGAATGCCATGGGATCAGGGAGAGAAGAACCTACAGAAAAGGGACATGGGCCGCCGGAGCCAAATATTGCTCCACATTGGGTGACCGTATGCGTAGGCCCATCACAAAGTCCCAACGATTGTCAAGCATCACTAGAGTCAGTTACTATCAATCCTTACACTTTTGAGCCGTGAAGGGATTTGGCGTGGCAAACATATATAAAAAACCATGTTGCTTGAATATATTGCTATTACATGGTCGGACGGCGACTGACAGCTTTTCAAAGAACTTATTATTGCTTCGGTTCGTTGCAGGCAATAATTGAAGCGGAAGTCACTGTCATGAATGAAGTGGAAGAGAGAAATCGGACATAGCCGCAGACATCACGTGGTATGATTACTTGTTGTTTTTTACCTTATTAATTATTACAGTTGTCTATCTATTTTTGACCGTTGGGGGCGATCAACGGTGCCTGGCCCTGGATCTAGAAAAGCCAATCTGCTGATGGTTGCTGATCCGAAACTTAAAAACATTTGCTTTGCATAGGAAATACATCCGTCTCCCTGTCCATCTTTTTGAGACTCAAACGTCTATCACAAATTATCAATTACTTCTCTTCAGCATCATACTGTACACTTTTTAGTGAGTTGATACCGAGAGGGTTACAGATATTAGAAGATTCAGTCTGGTTTATCAAGTGAGTGAGACGCGTCATGTTTTTGACTTTGCTGAAGTGCCGGTGGTTGCTCTAGCACTCAAGTGATTCGAGAATATTGCGCCCACAACCCACACTTCACAGCCACAATCCACGAATTACTACTGGTTAGGCTCGCTATCCTTAGCTTTGTTCCTGACTTGTACCGTACGTGACTACCATCGCCGCGATCACCTCTTTATCCAATCATTGCAATTCACGGCACATCGCCTTGATTCTCATCAGATCTAAAGTTTTCACACCCTACAGCGATAATATTCAAGATGCAGTCCAGACGATCAGGGGTTCCTCGACCCCTCCCACTCCGACTTGCCTCAGACTCAACCGTCTCTACGAATCAGTCAAGTCTCGCTCCGTCAATCTCACCCTACAAAAGTTCTTTTGTAGGCTCTTTAACATCTCCAGCCAGTGTCAATATGGGTCAGAGGCCTAACAGCAATACTTCTGTGGCTTCGGGCACGTCTGCTGAATCAGAAGCTGTAGTCAAAGATGAACTCGATAGGCTGGGGTATCGGTACTCTCTGCGAGTCGCGTAAGTCGCTGAAATGACACCCCTCTCGGACTACGCACTGACTAAAAGTAGCGTGCTCCACCATCACTTACTAAATGCTGCTTTAGCACCCAGCAAAAGACTCTCATCTTCGTCTTCGATGACCCACCGCTCTTACCTCCCTGGTACATCCGCTCCGCCTTTGCCCTCACCTCCAGCTACCGGTATTTCTCCCAACGGTTCGCACATCACCACCTCTGTGTACAGCACCCCCCCTCATACACCCGAACCGCCTTCGCCCGGTACCCCACCTCTAATTCTCCGACGTAAATCATCTGTTTGGACGCTGGGAAAGCACAAGGACAATGGAGATGCTGTCAAACTTCCCAAAGATTTCGTGCTTGAGTTCTGGGGTATTTTAAGTGCGGAAGAAGGGGATATGGGGTGGAAGAGTGCAGTAAAGAACTTTACTGGCATTATTAAGAAAGGAAGCAAGACACCGAGTGGCTTGAACTTGCGCGAAATTCCGACTTTGCTTGAAGGTGAGTAATCCACAAGCGACGAGTGTACCCGACCTAACGCGATTCCAGTGTTCTCTTCTTACATTCCTCCTGCTGGCTCTGGGTGCGCTGCAAAACACGTTCACCAATCTCATTTCCTTCAACTGCTTTACAATGTTCTTCCCCGCTCGTCCTACTTCTCGCCCATGACGAGAACACAAACTGAGAAAGAAAAAGAACTCCTCGCGCGACTCCGCACAGAAGTTCAGTCATACATGCTCGCTCCATCACCCCTACCCAACGCTGATATCGCTTCGAGCGGACTTGCCACTCCTGAGAAAAAAAGCCCCGTCGGAATCGGTCGTCCTAGAACACAAGACTCTGTGCGACGAAAGCCGAGCCCGGTGTGGGATGGAGATGTGAATGAAATGGTGAAAACAGTGGCTCAAGTGTGGGGTGTGAGGGGAGAGACGCTGGACAAGGATGTTTTGGAGATTATGTCCGGTACGATGTCTATTGAGCAGGTATGTAGTCACATTGTTTCAATGTCGAGCTAATATTGGATGGTAGTTTTACATGGCTGATTTGAAACGAGCAATGACGATTCTCTCCGCCCAACCTCCTCCCTTGACAAATTCCCAAAAGAACCGCCAAACATACCTCTCAAAAGCGCTTGCTAACATCCTCAAAGACTTCCCTGATCTGGCAACCCCGGTCCCCGCGTCAGAGTACAACTCACCTATGAGTCCTCGAGGTGACCCTTCAAACACATTCTTCACACCTCCTCGAACAGTGGAAGTTTTCGGCAGATTGGCCGCACGCGCTGCAGAAGCTGGACATGGAAGCAAGACCCGAGATTTACTGGAGAGGTGTAGAGAGGTATGGGGAATCAGTAGTAAGCGAGAGAAGGAGAAAGAGATTGAGGAGATCATAGCAAGATGGGAGGAAAGCATCGGCACAAGAGAAGAGCTTTCCCTTGCAAAGATTATTGCAGATGGCATTGGTCTTATCACAATTGGTCTTAGACCTGGAGACCCCCTACCAGCGGTCCTTTCCCAAATTCTAAAACGGTTACTTGATATGGCATCAAAGTCGTTAGGCACCATCTTCCCCACAACCTCTTCAGTTCCCCCGGCACCTCCACCATCCCTCCTTCTCATATTCAACTCTTCCCCGGAACTTTTTGCTTCCCAGCCAGAAGCAACCAAGGTTTTGGACAAATTTTCGGATGAGATAAAGGGATCTGCCATTGCGGAGTACGTCGCTGCCGTGAATAATTACCTTGGAGGGGTCGGGATGCGTGATGATCAGGTCGTGAAGGTTGGGAATAGTGACAAGGATCCGGTTGTAGAGGGACTGGAGAAAGTGGCGATGTGGATGGAGAGAGAGGTCTCGAACGTGAAAAAAATCTGGGGAAGAGGATTGCAAACGTGAGCCCATGAGCTCCGAGAGTCATCACTAACCCATCATAGCATTCTTGACCCGGCAAGCATTATTATCAATCGTCAGCTTCCTCTTTTCTTAGCCGAGATCCACATCCTGCAAAAACCACGAGGCTCTGCTTCTGATATCTTCACTTTGTATGAAACAATTGGCAAGCTTCTCGATTTGTGGGATGATCTCTGTTTTGAACAGGACCACGGGTTTGATCTTGATACTTTCTTTGAACCTCATGTTCGAGCTTGGCTGAAGGATACAGAGGTTAACAGGGTGGGACAGTGGGTGGAAAGGAGTGTTGGGATGGATAGCGTGAGTGTCTCTGCTTGTGTCGAATGTTGCGCAACTGACGATAGGGTAGTGGGTCCCAGAAGGAGAGAACAGACACAGTCAATCAGTCATTGATCTCTTTGAGTTTGTCCGTGGTTCGGCTCAAGTCATCTTACACGAACTCCCTTTGGGCGAATACAAACGTGCGGTCTATCTCATTGATTATTCTCGCGTAAGTTGTCGCTCAACCTCCAACTTCCTAAGTACTGATAAACTGATCCATTAATCATAGACCGTCTCGTATGCTGTCAACCAGTACGCTTCTATCGTTCTGAGTTTGTTCAGGCATGATATAAACCCCGTCAAGGCCCCTACGCCAGCTTCCGAATTGCAAGGCAAATTGGGAGGGAAGGCGGGATCTTGGTTCGCTAAAGGTCAGCAAGCGGTGAAGAACCTCGAGAGAAAAAAGATTGAAGGTTTCCTAATCCCTCCTGCTGTGAGCCTCTTCCTTGGATTGCTACAAAACGTGAGCTGATAAATGAATGTAGGCTTGTGTTAAGCTCACCGACATGGGCGCCGCCAAAACATGCCTCGAAGATATGGCATTTGCGATGGAAGCTGAGAACACTGCACGTATCATCAAGGCTCGTCATCTGAGTGGTGCTCAACCTGATAAATCAGTCAGACATTTGTTCACAGTCATGATCTTAAGAGGCGAGGGCTTGCTTGGCAAGGGTCTCGTGAAAGCGGCGGACGGGTTTGTCGTTGTCTTGGATAAGCAATCGGGGGAGAGATGTATCAAAACAAAAACGGTCTTGGGGACAGAGGATCCTAAATGGTGTGTTATGTCTTTGTGTCGATTTTAAACTTTGGCTGAATCCGGCGTTAGGGACCAATCATTTGAGGTTTCTGTTGGCGCTGTCAAGATTCTCGAACTTCAGGTTTATGATCGTCAGCTCGTAGGCAAGCATGATCTCATAGGTACATCGACATTCAAGCTCGACCCTCGTCTCTTCGCAGATTACTCCACCCGCGACATTGTGCTCCCGCTAAACCCTCGCGGCACCGTTCATATCCGCATCAGCATGGAAGGAGGAGAGAAGCATGATGTACAGTATCACCTCGATGCCGCCAGTAGAACATGCGATAGAGTCGCAAAAGATATGGTTAGGGAAATCGTGGATAAAATGGGGGAATTCATCAAGGCGCAACTTTCAGTGGCTACGTTACAGACTCTCACGAAGCCTCTGAAGGATAAGAAGAGGACGAAGAATGCGTTGACAGAACAGGAAATTGAGTATAGTTTGGGGCCATTGTTTGAATACCTCAATGAAAATGCGAGTATCAAACGTTCCGTTCGTTCTAGACAAATGCTAACGTCAAGCAGTTCTCCATCTTCTATGTTACCCTCACCTTCAACACCCGTATCCGAGTCATGCTCGCCATTTGGCACCGCATCATTGAAGTAACCATCTCTCTCCTGGTCCCTCCTCTGTCCGATAAACCATACCTTGCATCTCCCCTTCCTCCTCAAGAAGTCGATATCATTTTCAGATGGCTTCAACTCTTGAAATCATTTTTTAACGCAGCCGAAGACGGAACTGAACTGGGTGTGCCGCTTGCGCAACTCCAATCTGGGCCGTACAAAGATATTATTATGCTTGGGCAGTATATGGATTTGCCAACGCCGAAGTTGAAAGAGAGGTGTAGTGCGGCGGTCAGGGCTGCAGGTGCAGGAAGATCGAATGGGCTGTCGAGCGGAATGAAGGGATCGAGCTTCGAAGGAGATGATAATGAGAGGATGGCGGAGGTACTACTGAGAATTGCAAGGACAAGGTGCGTTACAGTCTTCACGTATTCATATGAGAGCTGATTTAATGCCATAGACCTGATACGGCTGAGTTTCTGACTCATGAGATTACTCTGTTGACGAAAACGAGGGTTGAGAAGCAAGCCGGGGTCCTTTGAAAAAGTAGTTGTCTGTGAATGGGGTCGGATGCCTTCTGAAGGGAGTAATAATCTGAATTCCATCTGTTCGGCTTCGTTTCCTTTGGGTTTTGGGTTCCTGTTTGGGTTCCTGTTTGGGTTGATGTGAATACGAGCTTTTGTATGCATAGCGGTATGTTACTACTATACTGCTAATCATGTTGCCATTCCCTTTCTTCTCCCAGTTGTGAATGAGTTTAGGCAAGCTTGATTGTTATGTGAAAGTGAGGCGCTTGTACGTTTGCAGAAATGCGTCACAAATTGTTATCTACGTATCGTGCTGTGGGAACGAGCTCGATCGTCTCTCGGCGTGCCCGGCGGCTGCTGTGCCTGAGGGACAAATGAGTCGCCGGCGTCCGCCTTCCCATGGCATTCAAAAAAGGCGTATCATCGCTCTTTCAATACTCATCCCCTGCGATTCGATGCCGAATATGAAGAAAGGTTGACCAGCTCATATTGAGAATGTTGCATCAATGGAGATTTTTAATAGGCCTTCCTAAGAGTCGAAAGCTGGGCGGCGGATCAAGTCAATGACTGGTCAAAATTTAATGATCTTGGAGTGAGTAGATTTTGTCCTCCATATCTCCGGTCTGTGGAAAGCAAGAAACTGACCCACATTAGGCCGTCATCTTTTCGGCCGGTTTTGTTCTTGTTTCGAGCTCCTTCACCCTACCCACATACCCTTCAATATCGCTCCGTTTAGTTATCCCACCGTTGGCTCTACGACCGTAAACCTTCTGCTAATTTTATTGATTCAAGCACTTGCGAGATTGGGTACTGTACGTATATCAACCCTTCTCGCTTTTCTTCTCGTCTATTACAGATAGCTAATCATCCTTTTCTCCATGCAGTCGTTCACAACATCGGTCAACACTAAATTTTCTTCGTCCCCGATCCTGTCCTCGCATTCCTCCTCTTCCATGCCGAAGCTATTTCCTGGCTCTTCTCCGCGATTCATTCTCGAGTCATTGCATCCTATTAGACGGGTACACTGTTGAGCATCAATTCACAGGAGGATGATGAGAAGATTCGCATGCCCTGGTGGTACTTGGTCATCCTGGGAAGTGAGTGAGTTGTCCTTTTCACCGCTCTTCATTTCTCTCGTTTCGAGTACCCAAATCGATGTTGTACATCAGATCCATTTATGCTGAGAGCATGTTACAGCTTATTGGGAAAAAGGACCAGAGAAAGTCGACGAAGTAGGGAAGTGAGGCGCTTAGCCGGTGTCAAAGAAATATATTCGCGCTTCCATTGACTAGATGCGTGACTTATATTGAAGGATTGTAACGTTGAATAATCATATGAATGTGGTGGAAGCTCCTGTCCATGCTATTTCGGTTCGACCCCATGAAGTCAAGCAGTAATGTCAAACCACAATGTTATAGAGTGAAACTCGCCGAGAAAAAATGTCCAATCACCGAAACAAAAGCAAAGAAGCAATAGTCTTGCGCATCTTCAAATTTTACACACTTCATTCTACCGCATATACAACATATACCTGTACAACACCTTCTACCCCTCCCATTTGACATCGGCTTCCCGCTGGGTCTCAAGCAGCACTTAGACACACCCCGACTCTGACCCAGCCATCAACTCCACACAGACAGCTCGCAATCCAAGCCACCTCTGCCTCTTGTGGTATTAATATCCCCTGAGCGATGGGGAAGGCGAGCTCGTAAGGGTTTTCAGACGAAATGGGGAAAAGAAGTGGGAGATGGACCTGTAATACTGCAAGGAGGGTTGTGGGTTTACCTAAGCGTATGCATGAGCGTGAATAGAAACAAAGACAGGAAACATGAGCGTCTTACCAGATTCAGAAATTGGCGGGACGATCTCTTGGATAACAGGGGCATTATCAGGCAGATAGATCTTGAATGGGATTGCTCTTGTGGCGTAGGACGAATCGGGAGCTCGTGGGGGACCCGAAGGGTCGGCAGATGATGGTCTCGATGGTTGCGTTGAGTTGGAAGAAGTCAGCAGGGGAAGGGGCACGATTTTGTTCACCATTTGAGCGTACAAGTCAAAGTCGTCTGCAAAGAAAATCTCAGTAAATATGTCAACGGTCAGAGAAAGGGGTAAATGTAAGCACTATTGACGATCCCATCCCATCCTGCTTCCAGATCAACCCTTCTCAAATTTGTCACTCGATTGGTATTCCGCCACCTCACAAAATCTGCCTCCTTCACTTGATTCAGCCATTGGGATTTGCACACTTCTATTGAGTTTGGCATTAACAAACGGTCTTGCGGAGGATTTGAGAGGTGGAGAAGGAGACTGATCACGCGAGGAGTCGATGACAGTTCGATCGATGAAGGGAGAGGTTGGGGACGCGAGATGAACGAATGGATATCAACGAGGTCTATGGGCCAGTGCCTATTCCTCACGTAAGAGTCGATCATACAATATGTATCACTACTCACCACCTGCAAGCACCCTGTCGCACAAACCGTTGCTTGTCTTCTTCTGATACTTCCTCTTCAAACCACCAGTTCTTCTCGTCTATTTGCTCTAGTTGTGCATCATCCAGGGCGAGTTCGACTAGGTTTTCTCGTATTTCGGGGATGAAAAGTGGTAGGTAAGAGTATCTGGGTGCTTTGATCTAAATTTAAGGTGAGCATTCGAGCAATATGAAAGAAGATAAATAGATGGGAATGACAGGGGTTCCAGCACGTATGACCAGTACTGACATAGTAAAGTCGCTTCAGAAAGATAATATCGGTCATACAGTTCATAGCGATGCTTCAGCATGGTAAGGGCAGATAAAAATAAAGCCCGTATCATTCGTGGTAGCTCTTCTAGCGGAATTGGCTACATAAAGATAAAGCATTCAGCTCGATCGCAAACCGCTGATGCATGGTGGCGCCCCAGCTGCATAGTTTGGAGCACGTTGAACCTGAATAAAATTATAGCCGACCCGCCAGCGATGTTCGTGACAACCGACAACCTTACTCGGTGAACATCGCCCGAGAGACATCCTCCAGCCTATATTGGGAATGAAATAACTCACATAATACCTGTCACACGCATTGCCTGCACCTGGCTCACCATCTGCGAGCCGAATAGATATGGTAACAGCGGACTGCCAGGTAAGCCGACGAAAGAGGATGGTTGTCGACTGGGCGGGATTTGGAGAGGCCATTGTTATTGTGTGGGGGCTGAGGGGGTGGAGCAGGGCGGGGTGTCCGTATCCAAGTACGTTCAGGAGCTACAGTTGGATTGATGGATGTCAAAAAGTGAAAGAAGAACGAGTGAAGAGTGACGCGTGCAAGGCCAACAACCGAAGCCGGACACGGCGTGGGGGGTTCCCCCCCAGGCACAGCCGGTTCTTGTTTTCGCTAAAATTGCTCTTCATCGTCTATCTCGCTCTGCTAATCATCAATCGTCTAACCAGTTATTATAATCAAATATCAGGTGTAAACATAAAATTATGCGCTCAAACATCGAGGCAAACCTCCCACCAACAAATGAAGGGTATGGAACCCACGAGTACTGGTAAGTCCACAACCTTCACGCTTGTAAGAGAAGCTCACGGTAGACTATATTATGGTATAGGGAGGAACGCTACGCGAAGTAAGCTTAAACGTCTAACTAATGAAGGGCCATTGTATTCTAAGTCATGCTCCTGTAGAGAATCCGATGGCCGCACATTTGACTGGTTTCTCTCGCCGTCTTATCTCGTCCCCTTTTTTGAAGAACTTACGGCCGACATCGATGCCGGCAAAGATGCGAGAATATTAATGCTTGGATGTGGCAATTCGGCACTCGGCGAAGTACTATACGATGCTGGATGGAAGAACATTGTCAATATTGATGTGAGTCGTCGCATGCAACAATGAAGGAAGGGGAGACAGGAGACTAATCATCGGTCGTAGTATTCCAAAATTGTCATTGAACAGATGCAAGAACGACACGTCGAGAAACGACCAGAAATGATCTGGCTCGAGATGGATGTAATGGATCTTAAATTTGGAGAAAATGAATTTGACTTAGTTATCGATAAAGGCTGGTTCATTCCCTTGCCAAGTTTGAAGTCCAGCTGACATGTACTCAGGAACGATGGAGTGAGTCCGTCATTGAGCTTTCACTATGGACTGCCGCTTAGCTTGCCAACAGCGCTATGTTGACGACGAAGGGCGACCCGTGGGTGAGCTACGCATCAAACCTCCTCCGCGGTGTCTGTCGATCTGACAATTCATAGAATCCCCCGGAAAAAGATATCAAAGCCTGCACACAAGAAATTTCAGAAGCTCTCCGGTACAGTCTCCTTCATTGTAGATATTGCATGTCAATTGTGAACTCATTAGATATATATACAGGGTCTTACGGAAATGTAAAGGGTCTAAATTTGCCTAGTGAGTGATGCCTTTCGATGGGATTAGCACCATGCTTACCATATCAAATGAAGCTTCACATTTGGTCAACCCCATTTCCGAAAACGGTGGGCTCTGCTCCCTTTCTTCTTTGCATATTTTGAAGCTGATATTATGTTATAATCATGTTCCCCAGATACATGCAGAATCGTCGCAATTTCACGCTCACCCACCGAGAGATTGGACCACCTGAAGGATTTGCGTACTTCCTATATGTCTTAGCTTATAATGTGGAACTCTGAAGACCATTTATCCATATCAGACGATGTAATGGGTATAGCTATCACGCCTGCTCTACTTTCTGAGTTTAAGGGATCTCAATCGTATATAGAATCTTCACAACTGTGAAGATCGCAAAGACATTTATTTATTCATCAATACTCGGCCTTATACTTGGCTCATCCCGCATTCGCCCTTCACACGAATATTTCGCTTCATGGGCACATCTAGATGTTGTAGTCCACTCAAACTGTTTCCGGTCCTCCTTCTCGACGACCTTCAGCAATGGATCCAAACTCCTTTCTTACTCTCCCACACCATCTTCCAACCCATCACTGTCTTCCCACCACATCGCTCCTGGTTCTGAGAACTTTGTCTAGAGCCACCTTGAACTTGGCTCTTAGTTTGACTATTTCGGCCAGGGCCACCACCGCGTCTCACCTGCTTTCCATAACCACTCCTTGGACCTTTTCCACTATCACTGTCTTTGCCTTGGTTTGAACCATCACCGAGCTCATTGCTGCCCTTGAATGTATCAACTTGGGTGTAGCGGTGTTACTGTCCTGGGAAAGACCGGAAACCACCTGATGCTACCACGATTGTTTGACCACGGTTTAGTCCAGTCTGGGAACTTAAGAGGTTCAGAAGCTAGCGAAGTTTGTAGCGGATTCAAGTGGGACCTCCTTGGAAAGATACCCAGAGAAGCGAGAAGGATATGAAGGTTGTCTTTCATTTCGTCTATGCGAAGAGCTCTTTATATATCTTTTTCTAAGTCTACAAGCTGATCAATCTTCCTCATTCCTTGAGCACCCTTTTCCTCTCTCCTTCTCCGTCTCTGATCTCCGGAGGGCCCCTTCTGATCCGGTTCCTTACTCCCGTTCTCTCTTTTCTCCTCCTTCTCTTCACTTAGGCTAATGTCTATCACCCCAATTATCCCGTTCTCTCCTCTTGTCTTTTTCTTTCCTTCTGCTAAACTCTTTCTCCTCTCCGTTCCTTACATTGGGCTACTTTATCCTTCGCCGCTCTCCCCCTCTTGAGTTTTGGACATGCTTGGCAAGCAAATTCTTTTAACATCGCCATATAGTTCGGTTTTGGAGACAGTATATCAGGCTCTGTGCGATAATCGAGAGTGCGCTTTTGCGGGTGAAGAGCTGACTCAATAGTACACGAAAGAATACTATCGCAGACACGGAAGAAAGTGCGCTCGAGAAGTTCGCACTTCTTGTAGTTGACAATAAAGCTGTTCGTGGAAGGTGATGGAATGATGAGATTATGGGGAAAGAGATCGAGATTGACTTGGCTAAAAAACATCGGCAGCAACCATAGGGCCGCTATTGCCAAGAAGACGACTGGTCTCAATAGCGAAAGTCCTACGTCCACGGAGATCAGAAAGTACCCAGACTCTGTGACAAATTTGGTACCACAGGCGGCTAAAGCCCGGGGCAAGTGGAACATCTGATACGCCGCATCCAAGTACATGAGGCACTGCCCTAGGCAGACTTGGTCCTTTTCCGGAGATTGATGAGTTGAGATGTTGGTTTCCGAGGTCTAGAAGAGATAAGAGTCCATGCGACATGGCGGAAGTTACTACTGTAGCAACAGAATAGAAAATAGAGAATAGAGAAGGATAAAATGCATATTTGAGACGGGATGATTTTGATCGTTCCTTTTCCGTAGAGCGGCCTATTCCGTAAATATAGACAAATCATCCGTGACTATTTATTTATCACCACGCATAGTTCCGCAACTACGTACCGGCCAATGCCAATTTCTCGTCCCATCCTCTGCAGTAACTTAATGCTATTTTTTGTAATAACATGACAGTTGATGATGCCTCGTGCCAGGAAGGGAAGCCGACAGAGGATAGAGAATGTGTCGCTGATAACGAGAAAGAGGCTGATAACGCCATGTGGTGGTTGCGTCATCATGTTAGTAAATTTTCATCAAGCATAAAAAAGCGGAACGGATATTTTGATTATTAACGAGGCCAACGAAGTTGCCAGCGGTTCCGGTCCGCATTTGCCGCACGTAATGAACGATACTTGTAGGGAAACCCATGCAAAAATCGGGCAACAAACCGGGCATCGGTAAGGCAACACAAACCAGGATCGAGTTATACGAAAATGTTTCGCACGATTTGACATGTCTTCTTCGACAATTCGATTTTCTTGTTGCTAAGGTCAATGCACACCGGTCCGAATGTGATTATCTCATCCTGCAACACGCGGCATGTATCAGCTTCGTGTGCTTGGCGACCTATTAATGCACATGTTGCCCTTCAGATATTAAACACAAAGGGTGTGGAGGGACTGGAGAGGCACGTTTTGTTCGTGTCAAGGAGGACGTAGATGGGCCCCGAAACACGCCAGATGAAAAGTCAACGCATAATCTGTATGTTGTAAACTATGCCGACCACGCTTTGTTCCTGATCGAAAGAAAAGAACACAGTTCTTCCGCACGCTTTTCGTACATACTGATACTGCGCAACAGCAACCACGTCGTCTCCCTGAAATAAGGAGATTGAACTCTGAATAACTACTAACTGAACGACTGATGACTTAAGCCAAGACTTAAGACTTCTTCCACGAATGTCCGAGAAGCAAGAGGGGGACCGTGGCCTGTAAGGGCAGAAGAAGGAAGAGGAATGAGG
>NC_006683.1:750160-762694 GCF_000091045.1 Cryptococcus deneoformans JEC21
CATTGGCTATAAGACCTACATCGTCTTCATGTGCTTCTGTATTGTCGGCTTCTTTTTCTCCATATTCATCCTTCCCGAACTCAAGGGTCTCTCTCTCGAAGAGATCGACAACGTCTTCAACGACGATTCTGGTGTTGAGGACCGAGCACGACGAGAGCGTATTGCAGCCCAGATTGGTTTGGACAAGGTCGCCGACCAGATCCAGCATCAGGAAAAGGTCGATGATTCTGAAGTTTAAAGAGGTGTTGTTTTATGCTCCCCTTCTTTTCCGAGCTTCGCAGTTATAGTGGCATCTTATCAAGTTGGGGTAGGGTCTTCATACTAGTAATGTATCATTAGCATCTACGTTCTCATTATCTCAATCCGCGCAGCCATGCATGAATGGTTGATTCTCAACATTGATTATGGATATAGCGATTAAATGCTTCATTGAAGTAATTCAGGAGACATTATTTCTTACAGCAGCCGATCCTTTTTTTCCCCGTGCTTTGCGTCGTCGTCGCTGATCTCTTAAGCGTACACTTTTTTGGACAGTTCTCTCCAATGGATAGAATGATCACATAAAGGCTGCGTATCATTTCATACAGCACTCTTGGCATTATGTATAGCTCATTCTACATGCTGTTCGTAACTAATATTAGTAATCACAGCGATCCATGCTGGAAAGTAAGTTTGCTGCTTCCTAGCCAAATCTGAAGATGTTTTTTTTTGATACTGTAAGGATACAGAGGAACGGGAGTAGGAGGAAGAAAAGGAGGAGGACGAGAGGAAGAAAGGGAAGTAGTTTTGGGACGCCGAGAGGAGAGAGAGGGAGGGAAGAAGGGGAGAGGAGAAGAGATCCGAGCGGAGGGTACAGGGAAAGTGTGAGGAAGATCGAAGATGAGTCAGCTCTACGAGCTGAGGAAGATATAAAAGGCGTAGCCTTCAGATAAAGCGGCCCTGGTGCGTATGTTTGAGATAATCATGCTTGGGGCGTCGGTACCATTCGATAGCTATGCAACGTAGGAGTGTGTACATACCAACATATGCAGTAAAATGAGATGTAAACGTTACCCGTATATGGAGCGGACGGAGCCTAGGAACAAAGATGGAGACACTGATAACGATGACGTGTTACGTAAGGCTTTATTGGAAGAAGCTCTCGGCTGGAGACGAAAGTCGCCCAGGAGATGGATATCTTCCCATCTAAATTATTTATCATACCACTTCCCGTTGAGAATCTTATTCTCACACGCCCATCTTATTTACACATAGACACGTACAATGGCACCATTCACTCTCAACTTGGGTATCATCTCTACTGGTGGCATCTCCACTGCATTTGCCCACGACCTTGTCGTCGACCCGGCCTGCCATAACATTAAAAATGTCAACTACCCAAGATCGCCGCTGTCGGCTCCTGCTCCGTCTATTCCGCTCAATTGTTCATTGACAAGCTCAAGGAAAGCTCCGAGGGGAAATCATGGGCTTGGGGAGTGAAGAATGGTGTTCTCGATGGTGCCAAGCCGAGGGGCACTTACGAGGAAATATACAACGATTTTGTACGCAATCTGGGATCATCTTAAATGCTATGATAAGGCATATTGACGTACTGCTCTCACAAGTAGGACGTTACAGCCGTCTACGTAGGTACCCCACATGTCCTCCACCACCGTAACGCAAAAGACGTTCTGTTGGCTGGTAAACACGTCCTCGAGAAGCCTGCTTATTCGAAATCGAAGAGCTGGACGAGTTGATCAAGATTGCTAAGGAAAAACAAAATATTTATGGAGTGAGTCATTTGTCTTTTGCCTCCTTCTACTTTTACCTCTTCCGTCTTTTCCTTTGTAAGCATGTATGCTGATGAGTAACGTCGTAGAGCTGTGTGGACTCGATTCCAACCCATCGCCTACGCCGTTGAAGAAGTCATCAAGTCCGGTATTCTCGGGAAACCCAAGCGTTTTTTTGCCGATTTCTCCATGGACTGGGACATAGACGGTACGCTTTCTTATCCCTGTCTAACAATCCATAATCATTACTAATCTGATACCATATCAGCCTCGCCCGACTCCAGCAAATGGTCAACCCAGCTCTCGGCGGTGGC
This sequence comes from Cryptococcus deneoformans JEC21, assembly GCF_000091045.1. NCBI lineage: Eukaryota > Fungi > Basidiomycota > Tremellomycetes > Tremellales > Cryptococcaceae > Cryptococcus > Cryptococcus deneoformans. The sequence goes on from NC_006683.1 coordinate 752,244, forward strand.
TCGCTCCTTGATATGTCTGCCTACCCATCGGTCTGGGCCATGCTCCTCGTCCACGGCCACATTATCAACACCGATAAAAACCCCAAGGTACTCTTCACCCATCAAACTATATACCCTTGTTCTGGAGTAGATATCAATTCGAGGTGGTTGGTGGAGTGGAAGGGGCTTTGCCAGGGAATGTTGATGGCCGATTTGGATAATGCGGGACAGAAGGATTCGACCGCGGTTTTGCAATGTGAGGAAGGGGATTTGGTTATTGTCTGTACGTTCACTCTCTCCGACCCTCATTTCTCTCCCCTTCCCTCGTGCTAACTTATGCTTCCCTCCCCCTCTTTCTTCCTATGTAGACCCCCCTTACCAACCCGAGACATTCTACATCCACCCCCGCCCCTCCCGCTTCCCCGGTACTATCACTTCCTCTACCACTCATCACCACCCTCTTCACGATGGGAACAATGGGATGACATATGAAGCTGATGAGGTTGCGAGGTGTATTAGGGATGGGAAGATTGAGAGTGAGAGAATGCAATGGGAGGAGAGCAGGGTGGTGCAGGGGTGGGTTGATAAGGTGAGGAAGGAAGGGCCGAGCGAGACTGCCAAATTGGTGGGGACTGCTGGACAATAGATCGGGAAATGGCAAGTAATAAGTGTCGAAGGTCCTTGTGAAATAGATGAGATGTAGGAAGCTAAAACGGATATGCGACATCGTTGTTACTGCTTTTTCATCTAAACCGTATACGTGTCGCCAATTTCATCTACCAAGCTCATGATTAGACTTGCTAAATGGCTTAACATAGAAGGGTCTTGTAACTCGTGCCAGAAACGAGACTGACTAGTAACTTGAATCCGGTTCTTTTTTACGTTACGTACCATCTTCACTACTTACCGCTGCCGTCTTTCTATAACAGCAGCTTGGAGGTGATATGTACGATTGTAACCGCTATTGTGCATTCAATTCCGCTACAGTGTGAAGGCCATATCGATAAGAAACCGCGATTTGGAAGACGCATTCTTCTCTGGCTCTTCCCGTTGTCTCTGCTCATACTGTTTAGAACTCAGTACGGCTATCGCGGAGAATGTGGCAGCGGTGACGGCTCCTGCGGACTGGCCTACTTACCACTAGACATCTTTGTAATCGTAATCTACTCTTGGAGTCCTCTAGGACATATGATTGTATGACATACACGTAACATATCTCTACAAGATAATAATGTCTATCCGATTTACAACTTCCAATATGACAACAAAAAAAATTATCCCACTCTCCTCTATCCGCCCACTCAACAGCCGAAGCTGTCCCTTCATCCTCGGGCCAACAAGACGTCCATCTGGTCCCGAGTCACCAGCTTCACCCGAACCCCGAGCATCGTTAGGCGGTCCTTAAAGGCCGCCAACGTAAGCTCGCCCGACTCTGGATCGATATCTTCAAGGTCGATATCGACAGGGTCGGACTTGTTAACTATTTGGGGGGGATTGTCGGGAAGATCGTCAAGGACAAGAGCTCCCTTATTGGAGTCGAAGGACGTGTCAAACGACGAGTCCAACTGTCCAGAGGAGTCACTGTCGATAGAGGAGAGAGCCCTAGAGCAGTTGGCACCTACAATAGATTCGTAAGCGTAACTTCAACGTGGAAGATTAACAAGGTGCTCACGGTCATTGGAGAGGAGGGAGGCCATGATGGACGTCTTCATGTCCAACATTTCCTCAGGAGCAGATAGCCTCTCCAGGTCCTTCCTGAACTCTTGCGGCGCCGTAGACGTTCGACTGTCAAACGCCTCAGCACGACGAGAAGAGGAGCCTCCGCCTATACCCCTGCCGCCAGGACGAGACCCTTCACCAGGACGAGACCCTCCGCCAGAACCAGACCCTCCCCCACGAGAATTATCGCCCCCAAAGCCGGAATTTCCGCCTTGTGAGCCATCATTATCCTTGCCAGGCGGCTTGTCGTCCCCTGGCTTGTCCTCTTCACCTTTCTCTTCATCATGCAAAGCCGCCAATGTGCGCTTGTTCCTCTTGGTCGAATGAAGACTGTGTCGCCTGCGCCCAGCCTCTAATCCTTTCAACCTCATGTCGGCGGCTGAATGAGCGGTCGCATCAACAGGAACATGATGAGCAAAAGGGAGGGGCAGGTCGTTGAGGAAGCGTTGTATTGGAAGTGCCGCTGCATGAGCAAGAAACAAAAGGATGGTCGCATCGAGGTGATACCTCGCCTCTTTATTCAACGCGGCGTTGGCACGGTCGCTGATCAGACAATTGGGAGGCGACGACCAAAAGTCTTGCAGCTCCGCGAGTTCCTCGACAGAGTAATCATCTGGCATATGTCCAAAATGTCGTCTGACTTTCTCCAAAAACTCGTTATCTGCCTCTAGGGCAAGTACGGGAATGTCCGGGGTCGAGTCTCGATAGAGATACACAACCCGATAAAAGTATTCGTTGACTATAGAGAGACCGAAGATGCAGCGCGAAATGGCGTAGCCCAAGATGACATACCACATAGTTTGAAACACGCCTTCCTGGCGGAGGTAACTAAGAGCTTTCTCGTCGGTTTGACTTTTAGCCTCGCCGGTAAGAAGATCCGCTAATTGCATCCACTTCACTTCGATGACTGCGTAAAGCATTTCTTTCCAGCCCGAGGGAGAGCTAGGATCATTTACACTGCCGATGAGAGAGGCGTCCGGAGTAGTGGCACCATCAATTCTTGATTCGGCGGTGTCTTGCGATTGAGAGGGCTATGTTGAACGCGTAATAAGCATTGTGTCACCTTTTGCACATGCCATGACTCACGACTCCCAGAACTTTCCCCGTCCGCCGTCTGTACACATCCACTAGATCTAGCTTCGTCCATTCTTTGTCATCATTGTCGTAGAAGACCGTTTTCAAATTTGCTTGATGTGAGAACGTGGTAGCCATCATCTCCTGGTTCTCTTGGATGAACCGATCAAGATAGCGACGAACATGCCCGTCGTCGAACCTTTGCTCATCAACGATCATCCCGTCCCTGTACCCATTGGCCCAGGATTGGCCCAGATAGTCAACTCGGCACACCTTATCGTAGGGGCGGATAGTAAGGTATTCGGAGACCTCATAAGGTTCGCTGAGGTCAAAGGGGACGAGAGAGAGAGGATATGGTCGGTCTTTGTTTTTAGGGTGGCCGCCGTATGCAATGGGATCGTCACGAGGGGATTTTGAATGTTCGGGGAGTGTTTGATGTGATGAGGGGAACGAAGATAAAGGTGAGTCGGAAGCAGAGGCGGGGGATAATGAAGTCAGGCGCGAGTCTGAGCTAAGTTGAGCTGGTGCCGCACCTCGTGTCGACGCGCATTCTCGTTCCTGTGTATCGGGCGAGGTCATTGTGGAAGTGGAGGGTGGAGAAAAAGTGAGAGAGTAATAAAGGATTGAATGGGCAAAACGATGAGGACTGGGAAGAGAAGGCGGGAAGGAAGAACAAGAAGTTGAGTTATCGATTGTAGATTCGTTCCGCGCAACGTGTTGGACCGGTGGCGAGTCACATCACCGCCGGCCACCTCCCCGTTCCTCCCCTTACAAATATCCCTACTTACGTAAGTAATTGTTGACGCACCCATCTCGATTCTCGATGTCTCGACTGGGCCTGCCATGGTGCCTCTTGGATCGGCAGCTTTCGTGTTTCTCATCTTTATTCTCCATCGGCTCATATCATATATTGGTACAACAACAGCAAGCGACTATAAATTCTACACTGCCGACATCTCCTTAGATCATAACTATCGACACTATACAAAGACAGGATGGATGCATATCGGAAAAGCCACAGCGCAAGTATAATTCGTTTGATGAGGTCGTCTTTGCTAATAATGATTGCTCCTCCAGGTCTCTATGTATATCTTTTGCCCTCTGGTTGTTGACCTAAATGCGACGTATAATCCGCACATTCCCAAGCATGGGATGCCGTGCATGCACCCATAAGTTCTTGTATGTGCGTATCATTGACGTCCGCATACTTGTGACACCTGCTGATACTGTTAAATGTAGTTATAATTCAATCTTATCCTTCGTCACCTGGGACTTGTTCTTCTTCACAATCTCTCGAGAAAGGTCCAAATGTATGATGAAGCGCTCAAATGCATGCTGGGGACATTGGCTGTAAGTGCTTTTGGGCTTTGCGCATTCGTCATGCCCGCCGAGATTGTGGCAATCTAGCTTCCATTCACTTGCTACTCTTTGCCAATTACGGGACCTCTTTTTGCACACCTACATCGGGGGGAAAGGAAGGTGTAGGAAAATGTGCGGGATGATGCGTGAGATCTCGGATGTAAGGACAATCATCTTGCAGGTTTTCCTCTTATTTGCTGGCCCCATATGGCAGCTTGGCTTCTCATCTATTCGCCTCCAGCCGCCTACCATTATCTCGTCCCTCTCATATCTGCGCTCAAGAGATCTTGGAATGTCAGACACTATGCTGGATCACAAGGATGATGGAGCAGGGTTCTGGAGCAGGAAGGAGAAAGAAGGGGAGTGAGCTTTGAGGGACCGTCGGCCAAATGGTCAATCAATGTGTGACTGCCGCCGGCATCCATGTAAATCATCTATTTAGCCTGTCTTGTGACTCGTGTTCTCCACGGTCGGGCCCCGCGGGCCCTCCTTCAGAAAGAGTGTGACTTCTATTACTGGTTACTTTCGACATGAAGCATGGGGCCCAATTCCGGAAGATCGGTAAGTCTTCTTGAAAACAACAAAGATCGGTAAGTCTTCTTGAAAACAACATGAATAGAACTCATTGATGTCCATTTTGTTTCGAATAGTTCAAACTCTTTCCAAGGTTGAAAGTTCGGCAATATAGTAAACATCGAGCACCATGGTTGGCGTAACCGGTATAAGTCTAAGTCTAAGTCTAAGTCTCTCTTCAGAAGAGCTGAAGACTCAAGACGTGGAGCAAAATGAAAAGCTCCACAGCACCACAAACATGTTTACCAATGCCGCTGTAGCGACTGGTGAGTCAATATTTTGAAAGTGAACTCAAGTACGGACGCACTGCTAATCTCATTATTGCAGACGAGGAACATAACATGACCTTGTGGCAGGGCTGTAAACTCTACCGCAAAGGGATATTGTGGTCCGTTCTTATATCTTCCTGTTGCGCAATGGAAGGTTACGACATATCTCTTGTAGGGAATTTCTGTAAGGTCTCTTATGTCGATACGATAGCAAAAGCTGACACTGTCATTAGACGCGTTTGACCCTAAAAGATTTAGGATACGCTGTGGAGTTCTGCGCGTATCACTCGGACATCAAAACCAAACATCAAACGAAACAACCATTTGCATTGTTCCCACGAATACACTTATATCCTCAACAAGCCTCGTCTCATCAAGCAAGTAGTCTCTCAAAGCAATTACAGTACTCAGCTCTCTAAACGCACTCCAATCTCCACCGCTCGAGCCTCTGTAAGCATACAAATAGTTTGCAATATCCTTCCTTGCGTTCACACTTCACAGCTCCATTTCTCATCCACATCCATACATTATCTTCCCATTTATCATACATCTACTCCATGTATTGCCTGTACACCTTCAAATAAGTTAACACAGCTCTCTAACTCGCTCCAGTCTCCACCTCAAGTGTATCTCAAGTGTATGTAAGCATAAAAACAACTGCAAGAATCCACCTCGGAGACATCGAACCTTTGTAATGTGACAATGGATTTGCTGACCTATCCTCTCTGCAGCAGCCATCCATTCTGAAACACGCTCATCTAAAAAAGGAACTGGCATCTTTTGCGACTCCATCCGTGAGTATATACAAGATAATAACTCTGCAGACAAGACCATACATTGACACATTCATCTCCCAGGTTTCTGCGCTATTCTCAATATGTCAACGGCTCAGAAATTAACTTCTCTATGCAACACCAAGCGCTGATGTGTAGTCATCGTTCCGCCACGACCTATCAAAAGACTAAGAGTACCTTCTCGCACCTCTCCGACACCTGCGGCCTCACCAGTGTCTCCAGTTGCACCGAGCATGCCCTGTCACTTTCAGCAAGCCCATGCATCTCAGTCCAACTCGAGTCAACCTCAAACTCGTTAGCATCTTCTTTACATGGATCTTTCGGCTCCCCTCAGCCCTTCGACGAAGTTTTGAGTCTCGGCTCATCCTATCACCCAAGTGAAGGCTCTGATCAAGAGCCTGATGGAGATCCAACACTTAATGATGTGCCGAGACATCCTCCTTTCAAACTTCTTTCTGACCTGCCAAAGAATGAAAGAAGAGAACTAATGGCCAGCTTACGTCGTCAGGTGAAGGATGTCGATTCATGGAATACTGCAATGTCTCCTAGATACGTCTTGAGGAAATTCACCATTGTGAACTCAAATGTTCATTTACGAGGCCATTATTCAGGCAAGGTGAGGGGCAATGAGATATTTGCTGAGTGGCTTTGCTTGGGAGACGTAGGTTTCAGAGCCCGCCTTGTGGAACTGAATTACAAAACACCATTCTTTACTGCTGTAAGGAACGAAGAAGAGAAGAGGATTAACAGAAGAAGTGTCACGAGCCTAACATATGGAGCCCCATTTGCCGAATCGCCAAAGCATAGTTTTCAATGCAAACGCGAACTTAACGGAGGGAACTTGTTTGAGGAGGCAGGGAATATTGCCCCAAGGGTCGTCAGGATTGAATGCGTCATGAGAGCTGTATAATCAAGAAAGTTCTGATAGACATGGGCACTATAAGAGAGACACCTCAAACATTACATGAGTAAGTTTCACTAGTTGCTTGTCAGTATAAGGCTCCGTCACTTATCTGCCTTGTCACAGAATGACCTACAGCTATACAAAGAGGCTCAGCAGGGCACACATTGGCCCCTAACCTAAGGAACTAGGGGTTATAGAGGTTGCATTTTTCGTTGTTTAATTTATTGGGTTGTCGTGTGTGTTACCCGAATGAAAGAAACTACTTAAATAAACAACTTTTTAAAGAAAAGAAAAAATAATCCAACCTCCTCTTCCTCATAAGACCAGCGTCCTCGCCCTTGCCTTTACTAGCTCGACACCAATTCTCTTCTCCATCTTCTCGAACCCCCCCACCGGCATCGCCTCCCTCCAGTCCTTCCAATCGTCTGTTGTGCTCCTGCTCATCAAGCCACCAGTGGAAAGGATGATTGGTTTAAAAACCCCACCAGTGACCTTCGGAGCGTTCTTCGAGACGACCTGACCCACCTTGTCGAGCCAGTTCACGCACCGGTCCAAGCAGAAGTCGGCCAGCTTGCCGTTGGGGGCACAGGGTGTGACGGTGCTTCTCGCGTCTAGTGATAGTCTGAGCTCTCGGTACATGTTCCGAGAGTTTCGGGCCTATAGCCGCCGGCTGCCTTCGGTAGCCTGCGATTGCCATGCATGAAAAAGCTCCGAGACGCGTCGCGGCGATCACCGAGGACAGGCAAGAGAGTTCGGGGACAGGGGAAGAGAGTTACGTAAAGGAGCGCTACGGTGGGAGGCCGTCCGTGGTCATCGCCGAGGACAGGGTAAGAGAGCGTTCCTAGGACACCCCAAGAGAGTTGCGCGAAATGATGGAACAGGCAAGAGAGTTGCGGTGATGGCCGAGGACAGGGGAAGAGAGTTACGTAAATGAACGCTATGGTGGGAGGCTGTTCATTGTCGTCGCTGGGGACAGGGTAAGAGAGCGTTCCTAGGACACCCCAAGAGAGTTGCACGAAATGATGGAACAGGCAAGAGAGTTTGCGACCGTGAGACGAAAAGCAGGCGAACAGGCAAGAGAGGCCTTCAGGACACCCCGAGAGAGTGCGGTTGAGGCCGAGGACACCCCAAGAGAGATTGGCTACGGTGAGAGGACAGGGCGAGAGAGATCACCTCCTTTTTCTTCCTCCGCGCGCGTCCTTCCGTGCGCATTGCTCATAGCTTGCCTCTATGCATACACTTTTCTTTCTTTCCAACAACGACGACAACGCTGCATTGTTTATGCCACATGATGCATTGGAATCATTTGATCACACTATGGCTGCATACCGCCTCTTACCACGGTCCCATTTGATGAAAATATTCTTGACCTCTTGGACAGCTCATTTCATGCATTGTTCATGCATGCATACTGACGGTTCATGCTCTAAATCAATTTAAATCAATTCCGCTCTTTTCTGCCTGAATATGGACTTGCCCCACATCGCATTTATACCATTCGATACAGGTTTATTTTCCCTACATGCTCGGCTTTGTTTCATTCAAATCTGTGGAGCCGTTGTTGAGCTATCGACGTTTTTTTATACCTGGAGCCTTTTCCAGCACGCAAGGGGCCCGACCTTGTGAGATATATTCATTTCACGGTCTCCAGTGCATACAACTTTTTTAGTGTGAGTTTTCCTCTATCGAGCGGTACTAGTATTACTTGGATATGCATAGTAAAAGGTTGATGGGCTAGGGGGTTATAGAGGTTGCATTTTTTCGTTGTTTAATTTATTGGGTTGTCGTGTGGGTTGCCCGAATTAAAGAAACTACTTAAATAAACAACATTTTTAAAGAAAAGAAAAAATAATCCAACCTCCTCTTCCTCACAAGACCAGCGTCCTMGCCCTYGCCTTTACTAACTCGACACCAATCCKTTTCTCCATTTTCTCGAACCCCCCCACCGGCATCGCCTCCCTCCACTCCTTCCATTCGTCTGCTGTGCTCCTGCTCATCARGCCACCAGTGGAAAGGATGATCGGTTTAAAGACCCCACCRGTGACTTTCGGAGCGTTCTTRGAGACGACCTGACCCACCTTGTCGAGCCAGTTCACGCACCGGTCCAAGCAGAAKTCGGCCAGTTTGCTGTTGGGGGTGCTGGGGGTGGCTGTGCTCCTCGCGTCTCGGTCCCCGAGGGAGTAAACCTTCAGGTCGTAGTCAGTGAAGGCCAGCGCGCTGGAACCTCTGACCCGAAGGTCGTTTCTCCTTTGTCCCGACAGCGTGTGGGGCTCAATCTCAACCGTGGCACCTTGGATTTGTTTGAGGTGTTGATAGATGACGCGGTTGATGGCATTGTGCCGGCGCTGGGTCCAGGGGTTGCGGGCGCGGCAAAGCTCGTCGTGACCCAAAGGTGAGTCCGACCCACAGAAGCGACAGACAGGTATCGAGGAGCCGACCAGGGTGCGGTCGTGGAGACCCGAGGCAATCTCGACGTTGGAAAGGCGCAGGGGCTGAAGGTAAGGGATGACTGATAACCARCTTCGGCCGAGTCTGGAGGCATTCTCGGTGAGTCGCTTGCGTTCAGTGTCGCCGAGATTATGTAGGATGGCTTCCTGTTGCGATTCCCAGAGTTCTGCGCATCGAGTTCGTTGGGGGATCGGAGTTGGAGGTTCCTCTGGCGAAGAAAGGAGACCTAGGTTATCGAGGAGAGTGTCGGAGGCCTCGGCTGCCGAGCGGTAAGCAAGGGGGGCTACATCTTTGAAGGAAAGTAGACCTAGTCCGCCCAGTCGCGCTGGTAGCTTCGTCAACGATCTCCCCAGAGCCTCCTCTTCCACCGTATCCTCTCGCTGCCTCATCCTCATCCTTTTCACTTCCTCCCATAGCATCGTGTCCAGCCTCTCCCATAGGTCTACAAGGTCGTCGGAGCGTAGGCTTCTCTGTAGGTGTCGTAGATTTTGCTGGATGCAGAACCGTAATAGAAGGAGCGCGTGTTGATGCGGAAGATCCTTGAGCTTGCCCACCTTTGCCATTTCCTTCCGAATCCTGCCTTCCAGAAACTCCGCCCGCTTCTCCTTACCACCTACCATCGTCCCTAGCATCTTGAAGCCCTCCTGCCTGATCTCATCGAAGCTGATTAACTTGCATTTCTTTTCATTGAGCTTGATGATGTGCTGCTTGTCGGCGAGGAATTGGGTAGTTTTGCTGAGGACTTGTGAGTCGTTTGAGAAGAGGTAGATGTCATCGAGGTAAGCGAGCGCTTGCGTTGATGGACCTAACGATTGGCTGAGGGCATTCAAGGTTGGTCGGAGGGTGATCGAGAAGAAGAGAGGGCCGAAAGGGTCACCCTGTCGAACGCCTTGAGAGGATTGAAGGACTTTGTCGCCACACACGAGGTCGGATGAGTCGCCATAGGCCCATTTGCAGGTCCTCCAAAGCGTCGGCGCATGGGTCTTGACCGCCGCTGCCATCTCGGCCCTATCTACACGGTTGAAAGCGTTAGAAGCATCGAGCGAGGCTAAAAAGGAGAACTCAGCGCCGGCAGAACCCTCCAAGACTCTCTCTGTCAGCCTCACGATCGGCTCTACACCACCGATTGACTTGACCCCGAGCTGGAACGGGAGGAGGAAGTCGGGTTGGAAATGCGAGATGATGAGAGCTTTCGCACACAGCCGATAGATAAGTTCACCAACAGCGATAGGTCGGATAGAGCCATCGTCCTTCTTCAAGGGGATGAGACGAGAAGTGCGGAGCATAGAGCGACCAGGGGCGGTGTGTTGGCGATGGCGGCGCAGAGGAGTC